>NC_133620.1:274291311-274448811 GCF_048593235.1 Sminthopsis crassicaudata
TATTTAACATTTTGATAAGTATATAAGTGCACTTACACAATTGGTATTATGTAACTATATATACTATAATTGGTTTCATTTTAAAATCCTACATGTTTTATTTTGTGATCTAAAAAGCATGATTCTGAGAAAGAGCCTTTTTAGGCTTCCTCAGATTGCCCAAGAGGTCCATGGCTCAAAAAAAAAAAAAAAAGTTAAGAGCCATTCTCCCCCATCCCTCAGCCTCCTCACACCATACCCCACTCTTAATCAAACAACTTGAAGCCAGGGCTTCTGGATTAGAATATTGACTATTCCATAACCACAGGCAAGTTGTTCTATCTCTCCGGGACACCTTTTCATCATCTATAATATGGGGGGTGTGAGAGATATTAGAGTACAGTGGGGAAAGCATGGGTTTGGGAGTCAGCAGTAGTTTAGTTTGGTCATGTCAGAATCTTCATGGCCCCATTCGGGGTTTTCTTGGAGTACATACTGGAGTGGTTTGCCATGACCTTCTCCAGATCATTTTTATAGATAAGGAAACCAAGACAAACAGTTAAATGCCTTGCCCAGGATCATACAGCTAGGAAGTGTTTAAGGCCACTTAACTAAGTTTAAGGCAGATCTTCCCAACTCCAGGCCAGTATTCTATCCATTGAATTACCTGGGTGCTCTGGGGGTCAGCAGACCTATATTCAGACTCCAATTTGGCCACTTATTGTCTGTATGACTTTGGGCAAGACACAAACCCTCTAGACTCATTTTTTTCATCTGTAAAATGAATGCAGTTGTACTTAATAACCTCAAAGGTCCCTTTTAGCTCTAAATTTATGAACCAATGAGATTATCATCTTAACTATTCTCCCAACTGATAAATGATCCAAAGATATGAACAGAAAGTTCTTAAAAGAAGGCATCCACACTCCCAATAGTCACTTAAATCTCTACTGATTCAAGATTCTATCCATTCCCTTGGAGCTCTCTATTTTATAATTCATAATCCCTCCTACATGAGTAACAAACAAAATTGGACTTTAAGAAAGTCATATAACCTCAGTTTCCTTTCCTGAAAAATGGGGAGAATAATAACTATTTTCCTTATCTCTGAGATTTATTGCTCCCCAGGTAACATTCAGGAAATTGTATGAGAAAACTGATGTGAAAGCCAATTTAAGGCTGCTTTGGGGATGGGCACACACACATACATATACAATCTGTGTGGGTGTGTATACAATAATGGGGGGTGTATTTAATAGGTAGCAATATATTGAATAGCAATCTCTTGTTCTCATTTCCTTCCCCTTCCCCTTGCCCAGTAACAATTCCAAGTTACAGATTGGGTTTAGGTGTAGAAGGGCAAAGTGAAGGAATGGGGAAGATGGGAAAAGAAGGGACAATGGAAACAAGGGGTGTCCTTAGTCCAGCTCTGTTCAGGAGTCCACATGGGCTCCCTAGATTAAAGAAATGCTAGCTATCTTTTACCAAAGGGTTGCTGCAGGCAGGACCAGATCATCTCCTGGCTCTCATTCCTATCTATTTCACACCCCTACACCCTCTGTGCTCATATGTCCCTGTGAGGAATATGCAAACTTGTGAAAACTGAGGGCGGAGGAAAGATCTCCTCAGTGCTGAAAATGTATTTCAAAGCAACAGTTTTCCCTCTAAGAAAGGTAATATCCTGGTTGGGCTGCCTGCCTTCCTGCAGTTAACAAGAATACCATCCAACAGGATTTGTTGGCTACCATTTCCCATGGAAATGCCTCAAATATTTTTCCCCTTGGTATTTTTGCCCTGGAGACAGAGGTGTAGATAATACTATGACAAAAGGAGGCTTGTGATTTTTTCTTTCTATCCATGAATGGGCAGAATGGAACCAGATGCTCCACTGCTGGGCCCCATCCCTTGTAATTCCTACCTCTCCTAATAGGTAGAGGGTGAGATGGGGGATAGTAGATAGGACCACATCATCTTGCCTAGGTTTCTATAGGTAGGCTATGGACTCAGTAAGGTTGCTAATGCATCGTTCCAAGTCAATATAGCTACAGAGGGAGCCCTGTCTTGTGGCAAAAACAGAAGAAGGAATTGATAGTAAAGTAGAAAAATAGCTAGATTTGTAACCCCAAAGAAGGGTTCAGCCCCAGCTCTCTCATTTATTCTTTTGTGTAATCTTGGGCAAAATATATGCCCAAATGGTTTCCTTCTTTACAAAATAAAGGGATAGCTAAGGAATCACCTAACACTCTGTGATCCTACAAAGCCATCATAGAGCAGATTGCTATTTGCACTTTTAGGCCAGGTTTATATTTAAGGGAAGTACATCCAAATTAAAAAGATGCTGAGATCATTAGCTTAATTATGTCTCCCACTGATGCTCCAAATTCCATAATCATTAAACTAATTCTACCATTACTGCTTGTTTTTATTTACAAAGTGCTTAACACAATGCCTGGTGGATAGTAGAAGTTTAATAAATGCAAGTTCCCTTCTCCCTGCTTTTTCAGTCCCAAGCAGATATAGATAGTCCTCGTGCTCTTTTAAAAAAAACTCTGAGAAGGAAGAAGAAGAAAAATATCAATTTTAAATATCAAAGTTACCTCATTTTCTTACTATCAGCAGTTTCTGCTCCTTTGAACCTTTTCACCTTTATCACCATTCAAGGACTCCTGAAATCCCAAAGTTGATCCAGTCTTCTTTAGATATTTCCCTATATGTTGTTTTATGAGACTATAGAATTTTAAATCTAGAAATGATCTTGGAGTTCATCTAGTACCATCACTTTGCATAAGAAGGAGGCTAATCCTTGATCATCAGATGGCAGAGACTTGAACCCAGATCCTCTGTTTCAAAATAGAATTCTCTTATGACTACACTTGCCATATAAGCAAAGAAAAAGTAACTAAAGATAGAAGCTGGCCACATCCATAGCCACATATTCCAGAGTAGGGCTAAAATATGGTAAATGTAGGGAAGAGAGAAGAGAGCAGAGTGAAAGGTGGAAAAGGAATAGGGAGCAAGCAGGGGCCACATTATTCCGTGGTTCAGTGACTCACATGCAGTTGGCCTCTATTTATAACACAGCAAGTGGATGTGGTCATTAATTTTCTTTGGCGAACCAGAATTGGGACCAAAGTATGTTGCCCTGTGCTTAAGAATAGTAATGACCAAGAAGGCAGGAACTGTGGTGTTTAAAGGGAAGAACCCAACGGGAAGAGCAATGTGTGGGGAAATGAATTTTGGTATTTTGGTTTGAGTTTTCCAACCATGAAGACACATGCTTTGAAAGCCTGCCTGGCAGCATGTTGTTCATCAAGCAATCATTTTCTGGAGTGAGACAGATGCTGTAAGATTGGAGAGATATTAGTGTTTGTTAGGTCAGGCCAGATTCTTCCCTATAGGTATCTTGATTGTAATTACGGTAGCTGCCATTGGATGGATAAGAGTATATTGTTGTTGTTCTATCATTCTATTTGCATCCAAATCTGTGACCTCATTTGTGTTTTTATTTTGGCAAAGTGGTTTGCCATTTCCTTCTCCAGCTCATTTGTAAAATTTGTAAAAGAGTAAGTGACTTGCCCAGGGTCACATGGCTAGAAAGTGTCTGAGTAGTAGTAGCTAGATTTGAACTTAAGAAGCTGAGTCTTCCTGACTTCAGGCCCAGCATTCTATTCATTGCTCCATCTGGTGTGTTAGATGACTGACTGATACATATCTACACCATCTCCTCTCTCATCTTTCTTACCTTGATGAACAAAGGTTCTGTTCTTTCCTTAAGAAGCTGCCTATAGAGTAAGAAGAACCTGACAATAGGATTTCACCTTGTAAGCCTAATAGCAGCAGCAGCAACAGTAGTATGTTGTAGTAGTAGTAGTAGTAGTAGTAATAGTAGTAGTAGTAGTAGTAGTAGTAGTAGTACTAGTAGTAGTAGTAGTAGTAGTAGTAGTAGTAGTAGAAACAGTAATAGTAGCAGCATCAGTAGTACTAGTGGTAGCAATAATAGTAATAATAGTAGCAGCAACAGCTGTAGTAGCAGCAGTAATAATAATAGTAGCAGTAGTAGTAAAAGTAGTAGTAGTAACAGCAATAGCAGTAATAATAGTAGTAATAGTAGCAATAGTAGCAGCAGTATTATTACTATTTTAAATAATAGTAATAGGAGGAAGAGAAAGAGCAGCAGCAGCAGTAAAAGTAGTAGTAGCAGTAGTAATAGAAATAACAGTAGCAGCAGCAATAAGTAATAGTAGTAGCAATAGTAACAATGGTAGCAGGAGGAATAATAATAATCATATTTATATAGCATCTATTATGTGCCAGGCTCTTTAGAAATAATATATTATTTAGCTCTCAAAACCACTATAAGAGGTAGGTTTTATTATCCCCATTTTACAGTTGAGAAAACTGAGGCAAACAGGAGGTAAGTGGCTTACTAAGGTCACATAGCTAGGAAGCATCTTAGGGAACATATGAATTCATGTCTCCAAATCCAGTACTCTAACCTCTACATCACTTAGTTGCCTCTAAAAGCAGAGATCCTAAATTAGCAAATGTGTCTTCTTTACCAATTTGGACTGGCAACAGTCTCTGGGAAGCCTCTTCCTGTATTTTCAACATCTTCCCTCAAGTCTTAGATTTTTCTCTCTCCAAAATATTTGATGTTTTACTAAATTTTATTTTTTTCATTCTTTTAAAAAATTCTCTGTTACAAAGATAGCTTGCTGAATAGGGGCAGGGACAAGGCATACCTTTGAAGTAAGGGTGATATAAAAATAAAAGATCAAAATAGGACTAAAAAAGAAAACAAACAAGTACCATCTGGAAAATATGAAACCAAACAAACAAAAAAGGAATTTGAAGGTTTTTTACAATAATCTTGGCCAACTCTGATTAGGTTAACATTTGTTTTAAAAGCTAATTTATCTCATGAGGTAATGATGCAAGGCAAAATCCTTGAATCCTGTCCTTACCCGTTCTCTACTGCTATTCTTCTAAGAGTTTCTTAGCATATTTCATTTTTATTGTTTTTACATACCTTATAATCCCTGTCTCCACAATCACACTCTCCACTTAGGTACTAATCCACAATGTGATACTGCTCCCACAAGTTCTGCTTATCAGTTCCCCTCTGTGGAAGAAAAACTCTCAGGGGAAGGATATTTTGCTCAATTACCCATGAAGTCTCAAGAGAAGGAGACCCAGCTCAATTATTCAATCACATCCTGAGCATGCTCACCAGATTACACCTGTATAAACAGAGCCAAATAATCCTTCTAGTGCTTCTTCTTGTCCTATGAGTCCTGAAACAGCTTCCCTCATCTCAAGCCCTGAATTGGTCCGTTTTCCTCTATGTTTTCTCATCTTCTTTTTAAAATTCCTATAGGAATATAGAGCATAAGCAGAAGATTCCCAAACTGCACCTTACAGAGGTTTCTGCAGCAAACTTATAGGGGCTCCACAAGACCTTTTAGATTTTCAACCTCACTACTTAATAAATGGAACAATTCTGGTGTAGGATTGCCATAAAAGCACACTAAAGGCACCATGCACCAAGAAAGTTTGGGATTCTCTGGTATAGATTCATGAGGAAAGAAGATTGTCCATTAATATTAACAGTCCTCTATTTTACTCTGTCCTACTATTTCTTCCATCTGTTACTGTCTTTTTATTGTAGGATGATTTCCTTTATGCAATTTATTTTTGGAATCTCACAGCCTTTAATTTGTTGCTGATAAATTTGTTTGGGGGGGGGGGTTTGTTGGTTTTTGTGGTTGTTATTTTTGAAACAATTGGAATTAAGTTGCTTGTTCAAAGTCAGCGTCTGAGTCCAGTTTTGAACAACTTCGATTTTGTAGGGTGTTCCAATTGCCAATAGAAGTATACACAGGAAAATAGATGGATTTAGAAGGTGCTGACAAAGATGTCACTGACCTCTAAGTACAGATAATCTAAGGCATCAGGCAATTTACTATGTAGCCCAGAACACAAGACTTCTTCAGAAATGCATACAAGGACACACAGAGAAAACCTATAACAAATAGGAGATAAACAGATAAGATACATAGATCAGTAGGTAAGTAGAAAGATATATAAAAAAGATAGGACATGTACATACATAAAGATACACAGATACATATGTAGATACAAAGGTAGACCTATAGATAAAAACAAAGATACATAGATGTGATAAGTTAGTCTATAACAATTACCATTCTGGTTCTCAGATTCAAATTGGAATCTGCAATCTGATGGAATATGAATCTGGAAGAGAAAAATGAGATTGCCTCACTCAAATCCAATTCATACACAAGACAAGACATCGCCTTCATGATGTCCTTGGTCCTCTTGAAGAACAAAGAATGAACAACAATAAAAAAGTAATACATAATCTTTTATAGGGTGCTTGCAGACATTTGGAGAAGGAGAGGGACTGGTGCCACATAAGCTTTAGTAGATCGCATTTTCCTGACCCCACAATTCAACCACCGTCTCTCCATAATTGTTGTAACAAATTACAAAGAAAAGCATCTGAAAATACAAGTTCTATCATTGGTGAGTCAGCAACTTAATCCTTAACCCCAGTAGAGATGCAGCTTGGCAATCACTCCTGGAGATGCTAAATTTAGCCACAACTATTAAAAACCAAGAAAAAAAAAAAGTTCTTGCTCCAGAGTCCTTGGCACTGTCAAGTGATTTGGCATCAGAAACAGACATGATTTTATCAGTGAAAATGATAGTGAGAGTCATGCATTCCCATCTGCTTTGCCACAGAATTCTAAGGATCATGAAACTTTTCCACCTGACTTGCAGCTGAAAATTCTCATATCTGTTGTCTCCTACTTTAAAATTTAAGCTCTTTGAGAAGAGGCTGTCTGACTTTTTTTGATTTGTTTTCTATTATTTCTATTTTTTTTTATTTTCTTAGACCTTAGCACAGTGCCTTGCTTATAGTAAGCAATGCTTTGTTTATTCATTCTTTCCCCCCCACCCCCACCCCCCGCTCCTGAGACTGGGGTTAAGTGACTTGCCCAGGGTCACACAGCTAGGAAGTGTTTAGTATCTGAGACCAGATTTGAACTCGGGTCCTCCTGAATTCAAGGCTGATGCTCTATCCACTGCGCCACCTAGCTGCCCCTGTTTATTCATTCTTCATGTATTAATCAATCAACATAGCAAATTAATATCTCCTATTCATCCTTCAATGTTTTAAAGACCTTAATTTAGAAAGATCAAAATCACCCACTGCATCCTGAGCCATCACAAGTTGTGTTGATTTTTCTTACCACTGGACTTTGATAAATCTGTAAGAAAAAATAAGGATGCCTCACTCAAATTCAATTCATGCGCAAGTCAAGACATCACCTTCATGATGTCCTTGGTCCTCTTCAAGAAGGAAGAACACAATAGCAGTAAAGCAATACACAAAAAGGTATGATGATTCCTGCTCTCAATGAGCTTATAATTCAAGTGAGGAAACAAGATGTATGTACACATGAAAGCTGGAGTGGTCATGAAAAGATTCCCAATGGCACATCTGGAATCTACCAACTCGCCCATCCTTGCACTCTCCATTACAAGGTCATGGTGTAGATCGTGAATATTAGCAGAGAACATGGTGGTATCAGAAAAGCATCAAACTCAAAATCAGGTGTGTAAATCATCTTGCCACATCACTCTCTTAATCCATCCATCCCATTTTTCTGAGTCCTAATTCCCTCATCTATAATAACGGGAATATTGCTATCCACCTTACCCATCTTCTAATGCTGTTTGTGAGAATTTAATAAGATAGCATAAAAACCTGTTCTGAAGAAGCATGGGGACTAGTCCTCCATCCTACATCTTGCCACTGGACTCTGATGACTCTGGAGGAAAGAGGGAGGCTAATGACTTTGTACAGCTCTGCCTCACTTAAATCCAATTCACTTTCAAGTCAAGCCATCACCCTTCTGATGTTAGTGGTCTTCTTTGAGAACGAAGAACAAGCAACAACAACAAATCTGGAAAAGTATAATGTATAAAGTATAATAAGAGGCTTTGGATGCTTTCTAGCAGGAGCAAGTTGTAGACACCCTTCATTTTCTTTTGTCACCATCCAGAAACATGAGAGCAGGACCTAATAAGAGAAGGTCCTAGGATCATAAATCTACAACTGGAAGAAACCTGGTGATCTAGTGCATGTACGCACACACACATACACACACATATATCTTAAATTTACAAATGGGAAAACTGAGGTCCAGGAAAGTAAAGATGTAACTTGTCACACAGGCAATAAGCATCAGAGGTCCCTAGGTCTTTGGACCTCAGAGTTATTTCTACAGAGCTTCCCACCATTCTCCACCAGTACTGCCACACACTCCTTCCAGATTGCTTAGTCTGCAAGTCAGCCTGGCGCACCCTGACATCCTTCTCAGACAATTAGTCACACCAGTGGCCCAACTGATCTCAGAAGCCAAAAGCAAAACTCTTTCCAGCTGTTAGCTGCAGTGAGCACGTCCACAGATGTGGCCAGCCAGTCTTACATCCTTTCATCCTCCTCCTGTAACCAGAGGGGGACAAGAGAAAAATGAAAGAAGGAAAAGGACTGATGGTCAGAGGACATAATTGTGGGGTGGCAGGCTGTGCTTACATAACCTACGCCTCTCCTTTGGAGAGACTGGGTAAAGACAGATGAGCAGGTAACAAGCACTTTTGATGAAGTGAAAGGGACATGATTCCAGTTAAGAAGGATAGTTGGTGGGAGTAGGGAATGAGGGTGGAGAATGAGATCAGGAGGATGCTGAATTAAATGAGTCAGTATGATGATATTAGTTGCCTGTAGACAAGTATACATCTAGTCAGTGTGGGAAGGCAGCAGTTCCCTGACCTTGGTCTTCCTTGAACAATTCTAATACAGAAAGGCAAGAACACTGGTTTTGGAGGCAAAGGAACTGAGTTTAAATTCTGATTCCATTACTTTGCACCTTGTACATTTGGACAGGTCGCTTCCCTTCTCTAAGGTCTCAGTTTCCCTCTCTATGAGCTCTGAAGTTCCTTATGCTCTGAATCCTATGATCCTCAGCACAGCTGCCATCACTCACTGAATCCTCAAATTCTTGGAATAGGAATAACTTCAGAGGTTTTCTGCTATTAGTTACCCTTGTGTACAGAATCCAATATTGGAAGTAGAGCCAGGAAAAGAAAACTATATTGAGAATCTGGAAATCGGAGTAGACCATTCTGATGTATCCTTGTTCTAACTCCCATTCTCACTGATAAATCCCCAGAATTTACCTACCTACATCACTTCATATGACCTAGTGGTTGGCTGTTATCCTTCATTCTCAATGAAGACCAAAAATGACATCACTATGTCCAGTTAGTGTGTCAGACTATGACCCATCGGACAATACAATATGAACTCGGAATACATGCCTGAGGATCAAGGGTCTGATACCATTGGAGTGTTCTCTCCTAAGAATACCAGTTAAAAATTTTGTTCAGCCAACCTTAAGTAGTTTTTCAAAAGGAGTATAACTAAGATGATACATTAAGAATAATTAATACAAATTACCCCCCCCTCCGCCCTAAGACACACACTTCCCCATAAATTACATACAGAATTCAGAAGAAAGTGAGTTCAACTTTAAAGAATACATGTGACAAAAGAGTAGCTCACAGTTTTGGGTTACTGGAAGTATTTTCTCCCATTCATGAGGTGCTCAAGAAGTTCTCTTCAAAATGATTTATTTTTTGTGTTCTTTAAACAACCTATCAGTCTAGTTTGATTTTGGTTCCTAAGCAGAGCCACTGCCGACCAGTTACTGTGAGGATCTGGCTAAAATGCTGAGTGGAAGATGGAAGGCATGACATCCTCTGGTTCCTTTGAAACTTTTAAGTTTCTTTTCCTGTAATGGGTGAGGAAGGGATGAAAGGAGTGAGAAAACCTGGGTAAGAAGCCAAGCCCCATCTCTTCTCTTTTATGTTATTTTCATCCAGGGATATGCTCTTGCTTCAATTTCTTGAAATCCCGTCTCTTCTTTACTTGTCTAATAATTTAGAGATGCTCCCTGGAGTATGGCCAAGTTTCCTTGATCTAAACACCTTCCAGTTCAAAAGCATTTTAACATTTCATCTAAGACCTACCCATGAGTGATTGAGACCTATTTATTGCATCAAGACTAAAATGGGATGAAGTTATTTTTATGATACCCTTTCCCTGGGTTCTAGTCCCTACCACCTTGTGTGACCTTGAATAAGCCCTTTCATCATCTTTCCTGACCTTCATTTCCATCATTTGCTAAATGAGGACAATAATTTCCCATAATTGGACTTAGTTGCAAGAATCAACTGAGAAGCATAAAATATAATGCTTCAAGATTGTAGAAAATTCCTATTAGAAGAATTTCACATGTTTAACCTATATCAGATTGCTTGCTAACTTGGGAAAGGAATAGGTGGAGAGAGAGGGAGAAAATTTTGGAACACAAGGTTTTGCAAAAGTGAATGTTGAAAACTATATTTGCATGTATTTGGAAAAATAAAACACTATAACAAAATGCAAACTCATAGAAATGTCTATAAAAAGATTATAGAAATTTCTTCTTTGCCTATCAAAGGGTTGGCAGACCCCCCCCATGGAGGACCTCCATTTCCCCTATTTGGTTTTGACCCAGATAAAGCAGAAGCCAAAATTTCAAGTAGAGACCATCTCAATCTTCCGTTATGGTGACTAGGAAGGTTATTGAAAGAAAACTTTTACAGATGATGCTCTTTAAGGAAATTCTATTCACTATTCACTATTCTATTTTCTGGGATTTAAAACCAGAAAGAACCTCAGAGACTAGCACAAACTCTTCATTTTAGAGATGAGAAAAATAGCCCAGAGAAGCCCCAAGATCAAAGAGAGAGCAGTAGAGATGAAATCCAAACCCAAGTCCTCTGATGCCAAACCCAGTACTCCTACATTGCCTCTTTAGCTCTTCAGTACTTCAGGTTTTCCCATCTGTAAAATAAAGATATCCATCCTATCTCACCCAATTGTTGAAAGGACCCAGTAAGATAAAGTATGTAAAAGTATTTTACAAACTCAAAAGGGATCAGATTTTTTAAAGTTGATGTAATTGGTGATGTAGTTCTGGTTTTTCACTTCATCCCAACCCTCCTCCACTATCTGGTGATGAGATAGCAAAGGGTATTTGTCCCACATCACCTACTTTCCACCTCCCCTGCTCTCCCCGCCTACCACCATTCAGACCCTGATCTGTGGAGATGGCCGCTAGCTACCCCTAACCATCTACCACTCAGGCCCTAGCTTCATAACAACATGAAAATATGGAGAGAAACCCAGATCTTCCAAGCACACAAAAGGACCTCAGATCAAAATATAAAAAAGCACCAGCATGCACCTCCATCCAATCCAAAACTTCAAAATGAAAGACAAACAAAAGAAACAATGACTATGCAAGGAGTTATACCAGAGATGCCAGCGTAAACCCTAGCATAGAAATCTGCAGCCTGTAACCCCAGAGAGAAGAGGGGCTACACAAGAAAACACCTGAGCAAATTAAAAAAAAAAAAAAACCTGCCAAATACGATGAAGAAATTCTATGAATTAAGAGGATCCTGAGAAATAATCACAGCAAAGAGCAGAACCCTACAATATATCCTAGTACAGTCAAAGGGAAGGAAACTGGCCACAAAGACAGTAAGAATGATTGGAAGAAATAAATTGGATAATTTTAAAATGAAATTAGAATTAAAATAAAAGCTGTGGATGAAAAAATTGAAAGATTAGTAAATAGTATAGAAGTAAAAATTCTTTCCCAAGCAATAGATTCCCTGGGGAAAAAAATGAGGCAATCAATCCTATATGACTTTTAAAAATGATAAGTTATTCAAGCAACTTAAAGATTGGAATTATTTTTCCAAGAAAATGAAAGGTGACAAACACTTGACCTAGATAATAGGTCCAGGAGAAATAATTAAAAACCAATAGACTTCCTGAAAACCTTGATCAAACAAAAAACCTGGATACCATTTTTCAAGAAATCCTAAAACTGACAAGCTCTGTTAGAGCCATAGAACAAAATTTAAATAAAAGAACTCATTGATACCTTCCTGAAAGAAACCTTATTCTGAAAATATCCAAAAATATAGACTAATATCTAGGAATATAGCCAAAATCTAAAGTTCCTAAATTAAAGAAAAAAAAATACTGCAAGTAGCCAGAAGGAAACTGCTAACTAATTTGATTTTAAGTTAATTACCATCATTAAAAATTAAATAGCAGAACTTATAAAAATGAAAAGGAAAAAAGGAAGCCATTAGAAATTACTTTGTCCAAGTGTATGCCAACAAAATTACAAAAGCAGAAAATTCCCAGATTAATAGAATAAAACAGAAAGTTTTAAATAGAAAAAACGATATAGAACAGAAATAATTACCTCAAAATACGGGTATTTACTAAAATGACATAGTAAGAACAATTTCTATAATAATTTTTATTATATTTTTATTATTCCCCCTCACATAGTAGCATATAAAGAGTGAATACAAATTTAGAATACATACTTGTACTATTGAGGCATATAGACATATGTAGCCAAACTCTTGACTTTAGTACCAGGCACATTTTCTTTTCTTGTTAAGTCTTCATGTTGCTCTCCCTGTAGCACAACATCTCCTATGGAAGTTGTTCAGCTCAGTTTCCTTGCCAATGTAGTGCCACAGTTCTCTTTTATTGTCCTGACTCAGTTTCCCTAAATTGTTCTGCCTCAGTTTCCCTAATTGTTCTGCCTTAAATCCCTTAGTTACAAACCCCACCTCTGGTTCATGAAGACTGATATAATTCAGGGCTATTTGCTCTAAGGTTATAAATTGTCAATGTGCAAATTCAGAAAGGGGGACTCCAGACACTTTCTTAACTCCCAGTTAGTAAGAATTTATGGTCCTACCTCCCTACCTACTCTCCTGCCTGGAGATTCCCACTCACCAGAGTCTGGACTCCACCCCCTGCCTTTGTTTAGTTATTGTGCATAAATATGTATAAATATGCTGGAGAGAAATCAAAAGGTCAGGGACCAACTTCTCCCCCACCCCCCTACACACACACACACACACACACACACACACACACACACACACACCACAGACATACACACACACACACACAACACACACACACACATACACACACATACATACACTACATAAAACACAAACAGCCAGAAATAAAGCTTCTGAATTCAAGTCCATTATTCTCTCCAGTCGACCGGATGGCTTCTACTCTATAGTGAGTTTTCCAGTTTAGTTCAGAAGATGCAACATCCACATATTTTAAAAGAGGATAAAACATTTCTTCCATTCTTTATAACAATAGCTCACATTTCTTTAACATTTCTGGATTTGCAAAGCACTTTGCTCACAACAACTGTAGACAATGCAAGTATGATTAGCCCTCATTTCACCTATGAGAAAACTTGGGGACAAAGAAGTGAATGGTTTGCCCAGACTCATTTAACATTAAGTAGCAGAGCAAGGATGCAAACTCAAGTGTCAATATGTGCTGCATATACTGTGGCTGCCTCGGTTATGGAAAATGTTCATTTATATACAATGGTAATTGCCCATGTGCTTCCATCTTGCTGGGCCGCCACAGCTGGAGATGTGTTTCTTATATCAGAGAACTGGCAATATGGCAAATTCTGAAATGGGCTGAGTGCCAAAACAATTACAACAATAGCTGATGTTTGAATTCTGTTTAAAATTAAACACATCTGCCTCCTGAGCCTTACCCTCAGTCTATCTTCTCCTAAACAGCAACAGAACCCATTGTCCCATTAAAGGGAGCAGGTTTTCATTGGTTTGTTTTGATAATTCACCAAATATTAGCAAAGTTTCTGGGGAGCTCTTTAAAGGGCCACTAGGTGACCCTGTGGATAGAGCTCTGGGCTTGGAATCAGGAAGATTCATCTTCATGAGTTCAAATCTGGTCTCAGACACTGTGTGACCCTGGGCAAGTCACTTAACCCTGTTTGCCTCCATTCCTTCTTCTGCAAAATAAGCTGGAGAAGAAAATGGCAAAATACTTCAGTATCTTTGCC
Organism: Sminthopsis crassicaudata; assembly: GCF_048593235.1. Lineage (NCBI taxonomy): Eukaryota > Metazoa > Chordata > Mammalia > Dasyuromorphia > Dasyuridae > Sminthopsis > Sminthopsis crassicaudata. Next base: position 274,305,372 of record NC_133620.1, read on the forward strand.
AAGAAAACCCCAAAGAGGCTCACAAAGAGATTTCAACAACAACAACAAAAAAAGTCCTTTAAAGCCATAGATAAGCTTCATAAATGAAGCAATTCTTTCAGGCTTCAGAAAAGCTTCAACAGCGGAAAGCTAGGGACAAAGAATAAAAAGGTTCCTTTTAAATCTCAGGCTACCACTCCTGATTACAAAAGTCACTCTCTGCCCCCAAGGAGCTTACATTCTTTTGGGGGAAGATGCCCTCCACTCTTGATTAATCTTTGATGTCCTTGTGGGTTTCAGCTTTCTAATTTGTTTCATTTTTCCAATTTAATTTTCATCACTGTGGAAACCAAACAAATGCCCAGCCATCCCAGATTGATTTTGCTTGTCTTGTATTTATTTGTTACAAGATTTTTTTTGTTCTTTCTCCTGATTTGTAATAGGATGGGTAAGATTAGCAATAATAATGCTAACCTTCCCCCCCCCCAAAAAAAAAAAGTCATTGAAACCTTTCTTTTTCCCAAAAATGAACAGAAGAAAGTTCAGAAAGTAATATAAACAAGTAGGACGGTTTTAAAAGTTAACATTTAGAACTATCATATATATATTTTTTAAAGAGAAAAGGAAATGAGTATTATTAAGTGCCTCCTCCAAGCCAGGGACCCTGTGCTAAGCACTTTACAAATATTATCTCATTTTATCCTCACAACCACCCTTGGAGGCATGGGTATTATTCATTTCAGTTGAAAAAAACAAAGCAGACAATGGTTAAGTGACTTGTCCAGGGTTACACAACTAATAAGCATCTAAGGCCATTTTTGAATACATGACTTCCCACTTCTAAACTCAGTTCTCTATCCACTGTACCATTTAGATGCCTCTAAAAGGCAAGGAAATGAAATGGAGATGTAATATTTCTTAGAATCTTTTTGAGTGTGCTCTGCTGTGTGTATAGAAGTGTTCTTTTTGATGTTCAAGTTCAAAATTAAAAACAAAAATTAAGAAAAAAATAACATTCAGTGGTTAAGAGAAGGAAAGCACTAGCAGCTGAGGTGGGGACAGGGAAATCTTCATGTAAAATATTGCACCTGAACCGTGGCCTGAAAGAAGCTAGAGGTTCTGAGAAATGCAAGTGAAGAGGGAGTGCTTTACAGGAATGGGGGACAGCCCCTGCCAAGCCATGCAAACCAAAGATGGAGTTTCCTGTGCTCAGAACAGTGAGTTAAGCCAGCATGACTAAATTACAGAGAGCAGATTGGAAAGGAATGTGTAAGTAATTGGAAAGCTTGGGGGGGAAAAACAGATTGTGAAGAGTTAATAGAGTTGATATTTTATCCTCTAGGCAACTGTCATCTTTCTTCTCCTATCTAATCTATTACCAATAGAATTTATTAAAAATATTTTGTAAACATGGTATTGTTTCTACGTGAAGAACTTAGTTACTCTAAAATACAATATAGATGCGACTATAGGGGTACACAGAGCATGGCCCAGTGTCCTAGAGGATCATTCCCATTCTATATACAATTATGTTCACATCTACATCATCTTTTAGAGTTAACCAAGTGCTTTACATGGTGACAGTATCATGTATATAATAAGTGCTTATTAAATGCTTCTTCAGAAAACTGGGGAAAAAAATTTATATTCAATGTTTCTGATAAAGGCCTCATTTCTAAAATATATAAAGAATTGACTCAAATTTATAAGAGTAAAAATTATTCCCCAAGTGATAAATGATCAAAAGACATAAACGGACAATTTTCATATGAAAAAATTAAAGCCATTTCTAGTCATATGAAAAAATGCTCTAAATCACTATTGATTAGAGAAATGTCAATTAAGACAACTCTGAGGTTCCACTTCATACCTCGCAGATTGGCTAAGATGACAGGAAAAGATAAAGATAAATGTTGGAGGGGATATGGGAAAACTGGGAACTAATACATTGTTGGTGCAGTGGTGAATTTAACCATTCTGGACAACAATTTGAAACTATACCCAATGGACTATCAAGTTGTGCATATCCTTTGATCTAGCAGTATCTCTACAGGGTCTGTATCCCACAGAGATCATAAAAAAGGGAAAAGGACGCACATATGCAAAAATGTTTATAGCAGCCCTTTTTGTAGTGGCAAGGATGCCCATCAGTTGGGGAATGACTGAATAAGTTATGGTGTAATGGGATATTATTGTTCTATAAGAAATGATGAGCAGGCCAATTTCAAATGGGGTTGGGGGGGTGGAGAGAGAGAATAGGGAAGGAATGGGGGAGAGAAAATAATGCAAAGCAATAATATCAGTTTTAGAATTCAGAAGACTTAGACTCAAATCCTGTTTCTGACACATATAGACTGGGCAAGTCACTAACCTCTCTGTGCCCCAAGCAACTCTAAGTTACAGACAAGTTGCTTATCTACCCTGGTTTGAGAAGAAATTTTCCATTAAGGGAATTTAGCAGTACCAGATGTTAAACTATAATATAAGGCAGTAATTATCAAAACTATCTGATGAAATGAAAAGGTAGATGACAAATATAGACATAGACATATAGTTTATAGCAACAAATAAAAATTATAACATATTTGACAAGTGTAAAGACATAGATTTTTGAATAATAATTCATTATTTGATCAAATTTGTTGGGTCACTGGAAAGCTCAGAAACTGGGCATGGACCAATATCTCACATAATTTACAAAGAGTAGGTCAAAATGGATAAATGACGTAGATATAAAGAGAGATTGCACAAAAAAATTAGAATATGGAACATAGTTATCAGACTTGTAGAGAGGTGAACAATTTATGAAAAAAGAGATAGAAATCAAAGTTAAGTCTAAAAATGGAAATTTCAATTACTTTAAGTTAAAAAGATAAAACAAATATAGCCAAGATCAAAAGAAAAGCAGAAAATTGGGGGAGGGGGAGTTTATAGACAGTTTATCAGAGAAAGCTCACAAATCTAAACTATAAAAAGAATTTTGCTAAATCTGTTAGAATACAAGTCATTCCCTAATTGTCAAAGGACAAGAACAGTTTTCCAATGAAGAAATCAAAATAATTTATAGTCATATGAAAAATGCTCAAACATTATTGATTAGAAAAATGCAGATTAAAGTCACCTTGAGATATTATTTTATACCTACCCAGACTGATTAAAATGATAGAATGGGAAAGTGACAAATGTTAGAGAGGATGTAGAAAAATTGAGCAATTCAGGAGAGCAATCTGGAATTATGCCCAAAGAATTATTAATCTACATTTATCCTTTGACCCAGCAAAACCACAACTTGGTCTACTTCCAAAGATGATTAGAGGAAAAAAGAAAAGCATCTATATGTTCTAAAATGTTTATAGCAGCTCTCTTTGTAGTAGCAAAGAACTGGAAATTGCAGGGATGCCCATCAACAGGGGAATGGCTAAACAAGTTGTGGTAAGAATTGTGATGGAATATTACTGTGCTATAAGAAATAATGAGCTCAAGGATTTTAGAAAAACATGGAAAGGCTTTCATGAAATAATGAAAAGCGAAATGAACAGAACCAAGAGAACATTGTATGTAGTAACAATATTGTTTTAAGAATGACTTTGGGTGAATAAGTTATTTTGTTTAATACCCAAATTAACTATAAAGGACATATGAAGAAAGATACCATCTGTATCCAGAGAATAGAAGTATGAATAGAAATAGAATAGTATGAATATAGAAATAGATGTATAGGCTATTCATATATATATGCATGTGTATATATATGCGTGCATATATCTGTGTGTTTGTTTTATTCCATAAATTTAAAATAAAATAGACTTTAAAAGAGAATATACACACATATATATTTATTCATATTTGTATAGATATAAAAATGCACACATGCATCTACATTATACATGAGTGTGCACACATACCTATGCATTTCTATATTTGGAATATTCTGGCAGTCCTGAGAATCTTAATTGGCACATGAGAAAACTCTACGTCTTTGGAGGCATAGAGCTAATATTTTTCCCTGCCTCTCCATCAAAATGCCAAATGAATTGCACTCTGTCTGTCAGACCAGTAACAGGGAATAACTGTGCAAGCTGGCTGGCAATCCCCCTGTCCGCCCCATGCCTCGGCCTCAAACTTCACTCAAGTTTTCCAGGACCAAATATTTCTAATAGTAGTGCTTTCTCATTCCAGGTTATAATCACAAGGCCCTCTGGGGAGAAAAAAAGCTTCCGGTATAACAAATGGCCTACGGAGAGGACTCAGAAAATTGCTTTTAAAAGACTCTTTGCAGGCAACTATGCAGGGAAATGAAATAAGTATCATGTTGATTTGACTAAGTTATCACATGTGCCCCCCACCTCCTGGGCAGGCTATGAAAAGGCACGTTTCACTGGTTCCAAATAACAGACAAATTGTGACTATAATGAGTGGTCTAAAGCAAAGGGCTCAGTGGCAGTGTTAGGGGCAGGAAGAGCACTGCAGTGAGCAGAATATTAATCCCCAAGCCTTCCCCGGAGCAATGGAGACCAGGGTGGAAAACAAGCTCTCCTTCATTCTAAGGCACTCACCTCCTGTAGAAGGCTCTTGGGCTCTGGCTCACAGGGCCACTAAAGTCTATTGTGAATTGGAGCTGGTAGCAGCCAGCACAGTCCCTGACTCCCCGAACCAGCCTCTGCCTACCCGAATTTAGGTAGTCTTGAAAGACTATTCTTTCTGCCTCCACTTTGTGAATAATGGTAGCATTTAAACGTCTGAAATCTAGCTTTGGATATCACCATTCAACTGAAACGGCCCTCTCCAAAGTTAATGATCTCTTAATTGTCAAATCTAAGACTTCTTTTCAACCTTCACCTAACTGACCTTTCCAGCATTTAACACTGTCTACCACTTTCCTGTGCACTTTATCCTCCTGGGCTCTTTGACCTAACCACATTTTTTCTGTCTCCTTTGCCGATTCATGATTTGTATCACACTCATTAAGTCTAAGTCTAGCCCTGAGGGTCTGTGCTAAGGGTCTTTTATGTCTATCTGCTCATATTGTGAGCTTCAACTCTTGTAGCTTCAATTTCCCTGAGGCAGATGACTTTCAGGTCTATATAGTCTGCTTTGGGATCCCTGACAAAACTGAATTCATTGCCCACCCCCCACCAATCCAATGCCTTTTGGACACTCCTATGAAGTGAAAATATGAAATAGATTTGGGAGAGTGTAATAATTTAATTCATGATATAAAGAAATTATGTCAGACATCCATCATTTGTTACAAAAGTTTACCACTTATTACATGAAATAGCTCACAGACTCAAAGCTAAATCATACTAATTGAGCAATGTGTTTTGGGGGGGAACAACTTTTAAAGTCTCGGGAGAGAAAGGCGAGTAGATCCAGGGAGGAGGTTGATAGTCTAAAAATATGTTAATCAAATGTCTCAAAAGTTGAAGCACTATGAGTGACCAGATGAACTGATAAGAGCTCTATTTCACATCATTCTATGGGATCAAACAAGGCAATCTGGGAAAACTGACCTGATTATGATTGATAATAGAAACAGAATAGGCTCATTTTAGCAATTCCTAAGAATTAGCTAGTTTAGAGTTCACATCACCTGTTACTCTTTATTTTTCTCAATAAGCATTTGTCTTTCCCCTCAATTAAAAACATGTAACATACATGGTCAAGAAAAATAAATTCTCAAGTTGCCCCAAAATGTCTCATTCTGATCTTTAAGGTTGAGCACCAAATGCTGAGATTCATATAGGCATCAAATGATGGGATTTAGGAGAGTAATTGGCACCAAATGTTCAATTCCGTGAAGAATTCACAATGGCCTTTCTCTTTGGCAAATGATAGATTTATTTATGAGAAGAGGTTGCAGACAAAGTGTAAAGATACATAGACACTAGTAATGGTATAGATTTGGGAGAGCATATAACAATTAATGGAAAAAACAAGTTCCACAAAGAGACAGACATCAAGAGGAGTGATGGGAGATGAAAGACACCACAAGGTATGGGGAAGAGGTGAGTGGAAATATCCCAAGGCAGAATGCCATGGTGGGATAACTCAAAAGGATTCAGCAAAGATGGCATGAACTACTGACAGATGGGGAAATTTAACCTCAGGCAATTGACATAACTTGGCTTTCTGATTACAGTAAGATGGGGTTACTCATGATCTACACAGAAGGAGGGGACCCTAAGTTTGAGATGATTCCCATCAGTTCCCTTCCCTGCTTATCCCAGAAAGTAATTTTACCAATACTTGAGGCTTTCTCTGCCAGCCCTAGAGACCCAGGACCTCATCACTTCTGCATTTGCATCAGGTAGGTCTCTTCAAGTCTTTGCTTACTGTTAGCATTTCTTAACTTCATCAGTACTTCCCTATTCCCACTATCCCCACGTCCTCCTGCTTAGAGTCTTGTCATTCCTATAGAAAAGGCTGATTATAAATTCCTCTTATAGGTTATCTTCTTTGGAGGCTGTTGCCCAGGTTCTCAGCCTTCTCTTAATATCTAGCAGTTATCAAATACTTCTCAAACTGACAGAAGTGCATCATTTTTCACATTTTCCTTTTAAAAACAATCATGGAATTGTATGTATGGAAGGAATGTATTAATTCCTTCAATCTATTCAGACTTTCAACTTATGGCACCTCTCAAGGCAATGTCCTAAACTTGCTTTTAGTTTCCCCCCCAATCTCCCCTCTCAAACTTCAAATTGCACTCCATGCCTGCCAACAATTTTTCAGTTTTCATTCTCGACTTCCAAGCTGCTTCTTAATAGTTACACACACCTTTTTTGTCATCTCTTTTTTTGCCTTTAAGTGAAGTATATTTCTAGGCTCTATCCTCAGTATTAAATATATATATATATATATATATATTTTTTTTTTTAAAGAAATGCTACCCCACTTACACATAAAATATAACCAACACAATGGCCATAGCTGAGAATGTATGGCTCAGCCTGTATCTATCAGATGAGGAAAAAGACGTTTCATAAAGAAGACTGCTGATCCTGGTATCAACTGATTACTATATTGTTCAGAATTTAGACATATTTCAATGCTGTTTTCCTTTACATTAGTCATCGTGTAAACCATTAGATCATCTGCTTTTGCCATGCTTCAGTCCACACAAATCACTCCAACTTTCTTGGAATTCTTCCTATTCCTCATTTCCAATGAACAATGTTCCATTACATTCATATACCAGAATTTATCTAACTTCTCATTAATTAAAGGACCCATGCTTTGTTTCCTATTTTTTGTTAATAGAAAAAGTGTTTACTAATTCTTTTTATATATCTAAGATGTTTCCCTCATTCCCTGATTTTGAGGTATCTACTCAAGTCGGACAAATGTTACCTACAATTCAGTGACTTTTCTGGTATAGTTCCAAACTGTTCTCAAGTCATCAAATATTTGTTAAGTATCTACTATGCCAAGAATTGTTTTAAATGCTGAGGTTAGAAAAAAAGGAAAAAATAGTCTCTGCCCTCAATGAGCTCACAATCTTATTGGGAGAGACAACATAAAAGCAACTGCATACAAATACAGTAAAAAAATAAATTGGGGATAATCACAGTGGGGAAAACACTAGTCAAGTAGCACTTATTAAGCACCTGCTATGTGCTAGGCACTGTGTTAAGTGCTGCAAATACAAAGAAAAGCAAGACAGTTTCTGTTCTTAGGGAGTTCACAGACTAGGTCAAGTGTAATGTATCTAACCTAACACAAGCATTGGAAAGGCCTCTTGCAGAAGGTGTGATTTTAGCTGAGATTAGAAGGAAACTAGAGAAGGGCTAAAGATGTAGTTGGAAATGAGACAAAAAAAAATTCCAGTTATAGAGTACAGAGTTGAAAATGGATGGAACCAAGAAATAAGTATTGTATATAAAGCAATAGTAAGCAGGCCAGTGACACTGGAACACAGAATATGTGGAAGAGAATAAAGTATAAGATGTTAAGGCTTTAAAATCCAAATTGTTTTCCAGAACTAGACCAATTCAAACTCCCCCAATAGTGCATTGGTGTTCCTGCTTTCCCATATTCTTTCTGATACTTGCAATTTTAACTTTTTCTGTGATCTTTGTCAATCTGATAGATGTGAAGTAAAACCACAGAATTGCTTTAATCTACTAGGAAGATACAGTAGATGGGATGGTAGCTCAAGCACTGGCCCTGAAGTAAGGATGACCTGAGTTCAAACCCGGCCTCAGACATCTTAACTAGTTGTATGACCCTAGACACATCATTTAACTCCAATTACACACCTCCACACACATACACACAAAAAAAAAATCTACAGGGGGAACAAGTCTTACTTTCATTCTTTTTCTCATTCTCTATTCTCCCTTGGTAATTTTATCAGCCCTCATAGAATTCTCAGCTCTACACAGATAAGTCACTTCTGTAAATTTATATTTAATTTCTATCCTAAACTCCATTTCCATATTATCAATTGCTTTTTTTGGCACTTCCACATAAAATGTCAAACACAGAACGCTTCATTATTTATTCCTAATTACACCTCCTACTCCCCATTTCTGTTTATCCCAGGTTTGTAACCTTGGAATCCCCCTTGACTTCCCTCTCTCTCAAAACCACCCACTATCCAAGTCTTACTGATGTAGCTCTCTCTTTTCCATTGATCACTCTTTTTCTCAGTGGCCTCCCCTCACCATACATTCCCTTTAGGCAACTAGAATGGCACAGAGATATTAATAAAATTAATGAATATTTGCTAACACTGAAGGCATAATAATTCTCAAAAATTTTAGTTAATTTTTATTCAAGAATTTACTCACAGGCAACACGTTTAAGAACACTTTAAAAATAAAAAAAATGTGATTTTTAAAGGTCAAACTAAAAAAAAAAAATTCAGCAAATATGACATTACTAAAAGATGATTTTCTTAATAAATTAACTTCTAAAAAGTTTTGTGGAGCCAGAGTTTATACATAAAGAATCTAGATGATGAAATCCATTCAAAACAAATAAAGTAAAAGTCACAGATAACAGGCAAATGTTTTGATGAACATAAACATCAGCTTCATTCTTCCAAAAGATGAAAACAAGCATCAGACTCTGTAACAAAATTCAAATGTTGTTTCAGTATTTTGACTTTAAAGTCTCTTTCTCCAGGAGCAAATCTGCATATCTTTGCTGAAGTTCCTTTTCTCTTTCTTGCTGTCGCTGGACATCTTCTTTTAAACACTTGGGAAAACAAAAATATGAAATAATTTTTAAAAAATTATACTACCTTATGAAATATTCCACCCAATAACAAATAAAAGTTAATATAGTTGAATAATTTACAAAGAAAAAGACACAATGATCACTTATTAAAATGCTCAGCCTCACTAATAATCAAAGAAACTCATACTATTCTGAACACTTCAGTTATGTAACTTTTATGTCCTTGTTTCTTCAAATGTCTGTGAAGTACCACCTCACACCCACAAAATGGAAGGAGAAAGAAAAAGAACAGGAAGCACAGAAAACAGGAAAGATGACTGAGGAGAAAATATTAATTTCTCAAAGATCAGGGCAACTAGGTGGCACAGTGGATAGAGCACCAGCCTTGAATTCAGGAGGACCCAAGTTCAAATCTGGTCTCAGACACTTAACACTTCCTAGCTGTGTGTCCCTGGGCAAGTCACTTAACCCCAGCCTCAGGGGGGAAAAAAAATTTCTCAAAGATTTATATAGCAGTATTATTCAAAGATTGCCAAAACTGGAAATAACTATGTCCAATAAGGGAATAGCTGAAAACCATAAGAAATGTGATTAACATAGAAAATCTATGAAGACACCTAAAAAATAGTACAAAGCAAAAAAAGCAGAATCAGAAGAATACAGTACACACATTAACCACAACCAAATAAAAGGAAAAGTGAACAGAAATAAATGGTCAAAGTTGACAGAACCTTAGAATGTTTGGTCATTAAGGAAATGTTATGGGCTGAAATGTAGATAGCTATAACACAAGTTTAATTTGTTTCATCACTCTTTATATAAGATAATAAAAATCAAATGGCCACTAAGAAGAACCGTATTACCTCCAGTCTTCTTGGAATTGCTGAATCCTCATGTTTCTTTAACTCCTCAAAAGTACGAAGCTCCAAGTGAGCTTGCTCTATTTGGTCCCATAAATCATTCAACTGTTTCATTAGTCCCATCGCTCGAGATTGGTAACCACCAAGCAAAATTTTCATCTTCTTTTCCATTTTTGCTGCTCTTTTAGCTTCTGTGGTCATGTGACCCCTATTTATCTGAAAAGAGACCATCACATCTGAGAATGACAGACTAGTAATGTCTTTGAGATCACTCAGTCTTCAGCATTCTAGATTTCATATCATCCATGGAAGTTGACAAACAAGTTTCGGACAATCTTGTTATGACCTTACTATTTACTAAGACATGAAAAATGCAAAGAGTTTTAGAGGATCCAATATATATGAAAATTCTCTTGGACAGATGAGGTATTAGTTCTATTCCAAAAAGAACCTTATGCTGACATTTTAAAACCTATGTAGCTGATAGTAATCTACTCAAGACACCTATCTCTAAGGAGATCTATAGGTTTATTCTCACTTCATAACCAAGTTTCAAGAATTCTAGGATAATGTCTTTACAACTTTTAAGAGGAAGCAATAAGTTAAGGTACTGAAGTCATCATCAACAACCTACCAAACAACAGTTAAGCTGAAAAACACCTGCCAATTGTTGACATTACAAAATTTGTTATTCCTTGATTTCAGAGAAAATGGTAGAAGAGATATACTGCTCACTGAAATTATTTTTAAGTGATTTTTTTTTCACCAAAAAAAAAAAACCCTGCCTTTCTTATACCATAGATTTCTTTAATAATCAAATAATCAAGATGTGACTATAAAAGTAACGAAAACAAATTCTGCACACCAAGATTTGTACACACCCAGATAAAGGCTGTCCACTTCAAATTTCCATTCACTTATTCCAACCAAACCATCATAATTCAAAACATTCTTAAACTCTTTATAATGGAGTTTATATTTTATTCTAGTGGTAACAGTGAGACACTGAAGCTTCCTGAGCTAGAGAACAGCATAGTGAGACCTCAATTTGACAGCTATAGAAAATGGATTGGAAACAGAGATGCCAGAAAACCAATTAGGAACCTACTCAAGAAACATTAATTTGGGACGGGTCACTAAAAGGGAAGAAGCAGAACCAAAATGTTTCCTTTTAGGGTTTTGACTAACATCAAGAGACTGTAAATGTTGACTCTACAATTTAACTAACCTACTTTCAGCACTATGAAATGTCCCTGGAAAAATTCTTTTTAATACTTGAGCCCACAGAAAAGTATTTTTTCTTCTCACTTTTTTTTACTTTAATATAGCATACTGCCTTAGAAATAAGGCAGCAAAGGAATTTACTTATTTTCATAATACTAGAAGTCAAAATGAAAAATTATGATCAGTAAGTCCAATTCAGGCCACCCTGATCTCCAAACCACTGCCATATAACAAACTGAATTATGTCTTTTTTTTTAAATCCCTTACTCTCAATGCCCATCAGTTGGAGAATGGCTGAATAATTTATGGCATATGAATGTTATAGAATATTATTCTTCTATAAAAACAATCAACAAGATGATTTCAGAGAGGCTTGGAGAGACTTACATGAATTGATGCTAAGTGAAGTGAGTAGAACCAAGAGACATTATACACAGCAACAAGATTATGTGACGATCAATTCTGATGGACAGAATTTTCAACAATGAGGTGATTCAAGCCAATTCCAACATACTTGTGATGGAGAGAGCCATCTACATCCAGAGAGAGGACTATGGAGACTGAATGTGGATCACAACATAGTATTTTCACTTTTTTGTTGTTATTTGTTTGCTTTTTGTTTTCTTTCTCATTTCTTTTGATCTGATTTTTCTTGTGCAGCATAATTTTGGAAATATGTATAGAAGAATTGCACATGTTTAACATATATTGAATTATTTGCTGTCTAGAAAAGACAGTGCGGGGAAGGAAGGGAAAAAAATTTGGAACACAAAGTTTTGCAAGGGTGAAATGTTGAAAATTAACTTTGCATATATTTTGAAAATAAAAAAAAATTATAATTTAAAAAAAAACCTTACTCTCAGATATTCTACGGTTTAGATAGGTGTAGTGTTTAACATGTGGATGTATCTGTTTTAGTGGACATATGGATTTGCTTGTTGTTTTAGGATTTTTCATGGAAAATGTTGGGAGTGTTTTCTCAGAGAACATAGCACAACAGATGCCAAATTAAATAAAGGGTAAAAGTTCACCTCCCCAGAATCTGGCTTTTCAATACTAAAGGTATATTAGAAGTTAGAGAGCCAGGAATAAATGCTTCCTTATAGCTGCCAAGACAACTCAGTGGTATTCAATTACAACCATTGCCACCTTCCATTTTAGAACAGTTAGACACTTGCTAACAAGCAAGTGCTGTGTTACTACCATTTAGATAAAGTATTTTAAACTTCAAAAAATAAAGATTTTTAAGGAAAAAGATTATGGCTGACAAAAAAAATTACTAAATATATTAGCAAAAGATGAATCATATAAATAAAAGATATCAAGTAGATGAAAAATACTTAGATATTTAGAATATCTTTAAATTTTTAAGCATTCTGAAGTTATTTAGTGAATGATTTTGTGAACCTATTCAACCAAACAAAAGCTACTCCTAGAAACATTAGTAGCAGATAAAAGTCTTGGACTCCAAGGCACAGCTATAGATGCTTATATATATTGTAAATGCAAAATATTTTCTGACTTTCAACCATGCAACATTTACAGAATACATTATCTGCTAACATTCAGCAATATTTGTACACAAATGTATATGTGTATATTTTACAAGCAGGATACATTACACAAACACACACAAATTTGTATTTTATTTTGGAGTTAATGGTGATCTGTTCAGACTTCTTGAGCAGGAGAGAGTTAGATCTGGTCTTTAAGAAGATCAATCTGGCAGCTGCACTGGAAAAGTGGAAAACACAGAAGCTATTCTATTTGTGATGCCTCTCTAAAAGGTTGAAATGTAACTCAATAAGAAAATTATTATTTTGGACAAACTTTTTTCTATTAGAAACTCTAAAGATTCACATTCTATGACTGATTCTCCTCCCATCCCCCCAACAGATTTCTTTCACCTTCTATTCATTCTCCATCCCAAAATGATGTTATACAACTGACAAGAAAATCAGAGAGAGATTATTACAGGTAAGCTTGCAAAATGATGTATATAAATGAAAACAGATGAAAAAAGGGAGTGAGGTGAGCTGTATAGCAGCACCTGTGTCAGATATTCATGTGTCTCAACTATTCTACTTGAATAACAGGATTTTAAAGTGAGTATCATGGCTCTGTATTCTGAAACCATTCATGATGCTCCACAGTAAGTTACAATAAATCCTCTACAACTACTAATACCACACAAATGCTTTCTATAGTCCCTGTCAACAACTCTCTCACTTTTGTGGTTTTGTGAACTGTGTATTCCTCTGAAGGCAAAGATGTATCCATTTAAAAACATATGGATCACCATTTGGTTTCAAGGGGTAAAACAAAATTTAAAATGTGTTTTACATATTACATATTTATAAGTTATTTCTGTAGCATGCCAAAAAAGTGCTTCAAATTACTTAATTTCTTCTAAAGTTATAACATTAAGGCAAATAAAAAAATTCTTCAAGTTAAAAGAGCACTTATTTCAATTAATGAACAAACAAGTAGACTGTAAATAACCAGAAACTTTAAAAATGTGTTCATCTTGGATAGCCAAATTTTCCAAATAGTTGAGGAGGTCGCCCTTTTACAAACTAAAATTCTTTGTATTTCAATTGTTTCGGGTCTGAATCTGAAAATTTTTGTTGTTGTTGTTCAGTCATTGCAGTCATGTCTGATTCTTCAAGACCTTATTTGACAAACTAAAGAAACTGAAGTAGTTTGTCATTTCCTTTTCCAGTTCTAGAATTACATTGATACTACCTAAGTGTCTAAGGCTACATTTGAATTCAGGACTGCTTGACTCCACGCTTAGCACTCTATCCATTGGGCCACCTAGCTGCCCATATAATCTAAATAACACTCCTCTATTTCCCTAACCAATGTCATTTTGCAAAAGCAATCACAATATATTATCACCAAACCTTACCACAAGGGGGCTGCTGACCATACCTTAAATGTTGTTTGGCTCTTTGAAGTTAAACAGAATAAATTCCTAGTGCTCTATTCTTGGCAAAAATAAGAACACCAAGAAAAGTTCTGAGGAAAAAGAAACATTCCAGAAGAGATTTTTTTAAATGATGATAATTGATGGATCAACTAAGTCCTCAAAAGTAGAAACAATGCTGCCACCAGAGATGCAAAGTCAGAAAAGCCTCTGCAACATGCTCTAAAATACAATCTCTCCTATGGAAGTAACTGCTCCCTATGTATATCTTCATTTGTTTCTTTTTTAAAGGAGGTTGGACTAGATGGTCTTCTAAAGTGCATCTGGCTCTAACTCTATTTTATAATGTAGGTTGATGTGCCCCAAACTGTTTTCCCACAACCAATAAACATTAGGTGTACCCTATGTTTACCCTGCCTTTGTAAAATAAGAATTTAATTTTTCTTCAACAACTAAGGGTAATTATTATGAATACCAACTGTAAGACTGTCCTGTATATATCACCTGGGGCTATTTACACCACCATTCAATAGGAAATCATTTGCCAGTTCCTAGCTGGCTTTGTCCAAGCAGCATGCCTTATCTGTCAGTAGAAATAGTAAGAGCACACTGTGTGATTTTTATTCTGCCATCAATGGGCAATCACCCTTGAATGTCCAACCCTCATTTTCTCAAATCAATGTCTCAACCTCCAAAAACAAAATCTTTTAATTTACCTACTAAAAACAATTTTTTACACAATTTCTTTTTTAAACAGAAAGAACTGAGAGAAGAAGAGTTTTAGTGGTCTTTTTTTCTTCACTTGTCTAAAGAGAGTCGGAAGTCATAATAGACTCCCATTTCATTGTTTCTCAAATTCAGAAGCAATATTTCTGATGAAGTACTTGTTCATTATGTCTAGTTTTGAGGTTTCACCAGCTATGTGAAACTCACTGTCTGGCTGCAAAGCTCTTCAGTGCAAGATCCAGATTAAAACATAATCTGGAAATGTTTAACAAAATAAATAAAAATTTAATACAATATAATGTTAATGTGTATTTTTCAAAGTCAATATATAACTGCAGGGTTCTGTTTCTATTTGAATGTGATTCCAATGACCTGTATTTCAAACTGGGTGCACCATAGAGGTTCCTTAATCTTCAAGTAAATCTGCACTATGAATCATAACCATATTTGAAATACATATTACTTCCAAAATATTTATGTTACTTTACTTATATTCAAAATAAAAATAAACATTTTAAAACCAAATGTGAAAGTTCTAGATTGACTATACTATGTTGTGTTTCACAATAAATCAGTACTCAAGAACTGTACAATACCATCTTATTCAGAACCATCAAGGAGTACAAATTCATTAAATGCCAAATCCAATTATTATACATTCACAAATTTATCACTATTTCTTGCATTGAGAGGAAGAAGGGGGTGGGAATGAGGAGAAACAAGGAGGAAAAGGGGAAGTATTATGAAGAGAAGGGAAGGAGGATGGAGGGAAGGAGAGCATGTACAATGTCCAGGGGCTATAATCTATAAATCTGGTGTACTATACTTCATCAAGTGAGTATTTTATACATACCCTACTTATTTTTCCAACCTGTTCAGAAAAAGGATTCATAAGAAGGGAATTGCTAGGTCTCTTGGCACAACAGTTTCCATGAGAACCAAGCAAAGAAATTATCACACTGACCCATTCATACAAAAGGAAAACTTGGGTCTTAATAATAATGTTAAGATAACCCTTTTACTCAAAAATTGTTCATGAGTAATTAGGGCAGCTTTTTATATTTTGGAAGGTTCTATCTATAATAGTTACCTCACCCCACACTGTTGAGTCATTTAACAATCCCCAAATCACCAGTAATTTTAATAATTTCTAAACTACTAGCATCCATTTAATGCCAAAAATTACACCTAATTTGAGCTCTGTAAAAATTTCTGGCTCAAAACACTATGGGCTATGGATTCAAGACTACAAAAATTCCAAAACTACAAAAATAATTTATAGAAGGTAAACTTTAAAAGAAAGGAAAAAATAAAAAGTAGACAACTAAAATCATCAAACACAAGAAAGGAAAAGTAAATTGCCTTTGAATCAATTTGAAAGTTTTTTCATTATCATCCTGTTTGTCAGATTTTATTAAAATAAAAAACTCTAGGGAACCATGGGCAATTTCATTTTCTATGTAAAGCCTAACCCACTATATGGAAGATGTCATACTGAAACATAACAAGGAAAAAAAATTCAAGAAACTCATCTTTGCTAAATACAAGCTGTATGACACAAACTACATTAAAATATTTACTGCATTTTATCAATGCTGCTACACTAGAGCTATCAATGTGCCAAGTCTTAAGAGTTTACATAAGTGGCAAGCAATCCTTGCAAGAATAGCCCCAACTCAGCATACCATGAAGTTAACAACCATCTGAACTTAATGTTTGTTGTTGTTTTTTTTGTTGTTGTTTTCTTCTGTTTAATGGAACATTTTTCTTAGAGAATGTTTCTGACTTTATAATAGAAGGCAGAAGAGAAATAGGATTTTTTATATTCTTTGTGCAGATAATTTTGCTATAAAAATTCCATAAAGTGAGAGGTGACCATATAATTCAGGGACACTATAATGGATTGCTGACTATGTTATCTTAGTTGCAGTATTAAGATCAAACTCTATTCCCAAAAACTCAATGCTACATATAATGATGTATCTTCTATAAATTAACCCTGCCAGTAAAATTCTGGAAGAAGTATCACTTACCACCTCTAAGGAAGGACTTTAAATTTTATAACATGTCATAATTTACTTTTCAGCCAAACTTCCTTAAATAACAATTTATATACGCTTTCAAGACCTTTTAAATTTAAGGGCTAGACCTAAATTCTGACTATTAATCTCATTTTAGCATATGCTAGAAATCATTTCACTGAAAATGATCAACAAGGAGAGAGGAGGAATACCAAGAATAACTATGATGTAAAAAACAAAAAATACCACTAAAAACTTATTTTTTAAAAAATGAAATCCACATAACAGAAAATAAAGTTCACAAATCAACCAACATTTTACTATCACTCTTATAGTAAAGTAAAAATAAACACAGAGCAACAGTACACCCTACTGGAAGAGATATTAAGTACAGCTTTAGTATTCAGTTAAATGTAAGCAATGAAGACCTTTAAAGTTTGCTTTGAAGTTTTCTTCATGAAGAAACCAAATTTATGCCTCCCCCATCATCATATCCACTCTCTTAGAGCAGATCTCTCTAATTTTTAAGTGTGATGGGTGAAAAGACAACACTAACAGGGGTCCATAGACATATTTTTATAGAAAACAGATTAAAGATTCAGAACAGTTTTCAAATTAAAAATATATTGCTGTGATTTATTCCCAAGAAATAAAATTGTTAAACTTGCCCAGTGGAAAAAATAATAATTTTAGCCCTAAAAAGTAAATCTTCACATACTAATTGTAGAACACTTAACCTTTCCTGTGAGCAGTCTCTCTGATCTGAGATCTCAGAAAAATCCACCAAAAAATCCACCATCATGAACCTCACAAGCAGTCAGTCTGCTGTCCCACAGGTTGGCACACCACTGGCAAAAAGCCAACACAGCTTCCGGAATTCAAAACATTCAGTTTATATATAGAAACCACATGCTGTGAAATTCCATTTGATACATTCCAACTTATTTCACAGACATGTAAAATCATTAAGCCATAACCCAGGTAAAGCGTCTCTGCTCTACCACTATACCCTAGAGTTTGCGTAAACTACTACTAGCAAAGGGAGCAGCTTTTCAATTTTGCTTTATTGGTACTAGGAAGCAAGCCTCCTAAGTACAGACATTTCCGTTAAGAGGAAATGCATGATTCTTGATCCTAGAGGAGGGCTTTCCATTGGCCCTGAAAGTGTCCAGAGTTAATTCCACTCAAACCTAAATGCTACAGACTTACAATGGGCCTGGGTAATACCCTGAGGTCCCATCAATTTTTCTGTATAATTACTAAACAAGGCCAAGGAGGATTAGGAAGCTATTCTGCTTATTTCTTTTTGGCAATTATTAGAGTATGGGCATGATAATCTGTTTTAAATTTAAAACATACTAAAGTTCTCTTATTCTGAATCTTTCAACAACACTAAGATTTGGCTTAATAGGGAATCAATATTATAAAGAAGTCACATTTAACAAAGAAGAAAAAAAAGGATACTAACCTCAAGTCTCTTTTCAAGAGATTCAATCCTGTCTTTTTTGCTAGCCAAGTTGGCTCGTGTGTATCGGCTCTGCCCAGGTAAATATAAAACTTGACTGTAACATTCTTCCCACACTTGGTTATAAGCTTCATTGGACAGCTCGCCATGGCTCATTCCTTGCTTTACTACTTCCATCTCCTGTGTCAAAAGGTCTTGAGCCTGTTTGTGGTAATAATTTAAATTAGTAAGAACGCCATGAATACCTGCCATCACCAAGTTTATAATGAAAACTTCATTAAACTTTAATTTATTAAACTTTATTAAGGATTAGGTTTCCAAGGCAAGGCAAAACTTGATAGAAGAAACTGTATAGTTGGACAAAATGAATTAAAGAGGTCTATGAAATCATACTGATCAGTGATTAAAAATTTTAGTCAAATGCCAAATATCCATGTCCCCTTTCCTTCTCCTGTCTCCCAAATCCTTTCATTTCATTTATATCTTACAGACTGTAATAAATACTGTGAATCAGAATCAAGTTGTGGTTTTTTTTGTTTTTTTTGTTTTTTTTTTTTTACTGAAATATATGTCTCTTCTTTGGGAATATCCTCTGGGCTATCAGAGCATAGAGTCAGGGACACAGGACAAATTTCAGTAAGCTTAGCCTCTCTTATCAACTGTACAGATTCTGGGGAAATCTGCTCAACTCCACCATGGTACACTGTCAAAAAAGGCAGTCCAGACTGATATGTTAAAGTCTACCTTTGCCTATATGGCTTTTTGCCAGTATGATATATTGCTGATAATAAACTGGCAATTGTCCTTTGAATAATGTAATAAGCTTTAAATCTTGCTGGTAATATAGGAAAATATAAGCCAAAAAGATTTTGCATTAAGGAAAAGTGACCATCATTTAAAACCCATATTTAAAGTAAAATAAGAGAATATATTTAGAGTATGTCATTATTTTTAAAAACATGGCCTATTTAATTTTTCTAAAAGCCTACTTTTTCCTCATTCTTCTAGTTAAACTAGCTGAAATTTTTTGCCACCATATTTCACATGTCAAAACTCTCTGAACCCTGTCAATTTTCCTCATCTGGAAAGTAAGGGAAGAAACCTGGAATCAATAATCTTGAAAGCTTCCATATTTAAAAATCCATGCAATTAAAATTAAGAGGAAAGAGTGGGAGAAAATCTTTGCAGCAAGAACCTGCATTTCCAAGATAAATCAGTTCCAAAGAATTGATTTAAATTTAAGTATATGAGCCATTCCCCAACCAAAACGATTCAAAGATAAGAAATGGCAGTTTTTAAAGGAAAGATTTAGGTTATCAATAGCCATAAATGCTCCAAATGACTAATAGAAAAATGCAAATTGGCAACTTTATACCCATCAGAGGGGCCAAGTTAACAAAAATATAAAATGAAAAATGTCCCAAGAGCTGTGGGAAAACAAGAACATTAATGCATAATTGGTAAGATTGTGAATTAATCCAATTCATTCTGTAAACAATTTGTAATTATGCCTCAAAAGTCAATCAATAGCATATTCCATTTGATCCACAAATATTACCTCCTAAATCAAAACTGATTAACAAAAGAAGAAAAAACCCCCCAATATATTTTAAAATATTCACAGCAACCATTTTTATATTATTATCTTATATTTATATTAATTTTGTGGCACATGAATGAATGGAATGCCACTGTGCCATAAGGAAAGATATAAAGGGATGGTTTTGGTGAAATCTAGGAAGACTTTGTCTTTTTTTTTTTTTTTTTTTTTTTTTTTAAATTAAAGCTTTTTATTTACAAAACATATCCATGGGTAATTTTTCAACACTGTCCCTTGCTAAACCTTGTGCTCCAAAATTTTCCCTCCTTCCCCCCTCCCCTAGGTGGCAGGTAATCCAGTAAATGTTAAATATGTCAAAGTTAAATCCAATATATATATATATATATATATATATATATATATATACATACACACATACATATTTACACAGTTATCTTGCTACACAAGAAAAATCAGATCAAGAAGAAAAAAAAATTAAAAAAAAAAAAATGCAAGCAAATAACAACAGAAAGAGTGAAAATGCTATGTTGTGGTCTATACTCAGTTCCCATAGTCCTCTCTCTGGGTGTAGATGGGAAGACTTTGTAAACTGAAGCAGAGTGAAATGAAAAGAGCAAAGATAACAATTTATGCAATCATATTAGTAATCTAAAAATAATCAACTCTGAAAGATTTAGAAACTGATCAACACAATGACTAAGCCATGATTTTCAGAAGGCTGATGATGAAGCATGTCACCAATCCTCAGTGACAAGAGGTGATAGATTCAGGGTACAGAATGTATATTTTTGGAATGGTCAAAAAAAAAGAATCTGTTTGGCTTAACCATGCATATCTTTATAAGGATTTTGCTTTTTCCTTTCTTTTCAATTAGAAACAAGAACCATTTTTGTTCCTTGCAAAAAAATAAAATTTAATTGCCAAAAAAAGACACATAAAAATAAAAAATTATTTCATTTTTAAAAGGTTCTTTCAGGCTTAACTAATTTGTAATGATGTGATAAGCAATCTTAACCTCTTAAGATGTTGAGCTTTATAGACCATCTAATCCCAAATTCTCATTTTACTTAAAGAGTAATATAACTTGCCCAAGATCAGAGAAAAGTGAGAGCAGAGCCAGACCTCACCCTCAGGTTTTCTGGCCCCAGGTCCAGTGCCATTTTCTCCCATATCTCACTATTACCAGCCTACCCACTATTTACCCAGATTTGATCCTACTCATAGCGTATCCTGCTCAAACATCATCTCTGCCAAAAGGCTCATCTGATTCCTCCAGATTAAAGTCATTACTTTCTTCTTTAAGTTATTTTGCATATCATACAACCCTCTTATGAATAAAACTTGCTCACATTTTGTGCTGCTATTATCTGTGCTCAAAATATGGTGGAAAGAACACTAGCTTTGGAGCCAGAAAAGCTGGATCCAAATCACACCCCCAATACTTACTACTGTATGGTCTTGAATAAATCCCACCTTCCCAAGTCCCAGTTTCTTCATCTGTATTTGAGTTCTAAATCTATAATACCATGTCTTTTCCATACAATTATATTTTACAGCTTTACAAGGGCATGATTATCTACTTCATCACTATCCCTCACTGCACCATGACCTATACATGGTAGATGCTAAATAAGTATTTGTTGGATTTGTTTTTATTAATTAGATAAAGAATGTTAAATTGGGTGATGTAAGTAAAAACAAGAGGAGTTTATAAATGGAAGAGATCAAAATAGTGCACTAGTAGATTATGGAACTGTTACAGAAACTTAGAAGTCTCATGATCAAATAGAGAGGTGTGGGCTAGAGGATAATATAGTTTGGTAGAATGGAAACTGAAAAAGACTGCTATTTAATGACTGATCTTGACAAGAGGATTCCTGTTCAGCTAAACTAGTAGTCCCATGAGGTGCTTTTAAATTATAAAATACCATGATTTCATATCAAAATTATATTAACATCATATCTCATAAAAACTCATAATTAAATTTTTGTGGTAACGAGAAAAGGCTCAAATTATCTATAAAAAAAGAGTTTATTAAAAAAAAAAAAAAGGTAAGCAAAGAGAAAGTATTTCATCTATTTTGAAAAAATAATTTCAAAAACACTAGAAAAGTGATAATTACAAAATACAAATAAACAAAAAACACACAAAGGATTAGTAATTAGAACCAAGTAATTAGAAGTAGTTAGTTCAGAATAACAGAAAGTTCTTGTCCTTGCTGTACCACCATTAATTTGTGTGGCCTTAATAAGCAAGTTACTACTATTCTAAACTTCAGTTTCTTTACCTAGAAAACTGGTAGGTTGGATAAGATGATCTCAAATATCCCTTTTAAATTTAATATTCTATGTTCACTACATTACATTTAAATATTATACTACTGAAAAAGTATTAAAAATATAACTTTCCCCAAGAACCTCTACTAGTCAACACTTTAAGCTGAAGTTGTATTAGTCTACATATTTCATTTCTTCTCACTTCTTCTTCTTTTATGATCTTTACTCAAAAAGAGCTAATTAATTGGTTATTGGAATCCTGGTCCAAATCTCATTCCCATTTACTACAAAATAATGATACAAAATAAAAGAGCAATCAGAGCAAATTAGCCAGAATCTATTTCTCATAGTCTTTTTCCCTTCCTTGATCCAAATCCATGCTTAGAATGCTACTTAAATATTTTTATGTAAAGTAATTATAAAGACTGACAGGATGATTTCTAATAATGGCTACTTTGTCAAATCAGGAAAAACAATTAAAATGGGGGGTGGAAAGGGGAGAGGAAAAGAGGGAAGGAATAGAAAAGATTTACACAAGGAAAATTGCAATTTAAAAAAAAATCTTCGATAGAAGAAATTTGAGTAAACAAAATTATAAAACCTCTGAAATAGCATGAAATGTGCTAAAGAATATCTCTATGTGCTTACCTCTCTCATCACTGAATTAGCAAAAGTTTATTGAAAGTCAAGTAGCAGCACCATTAAAGCCCAAGTAACTAATAGCAGTAAGAAAAATTATATAATAATGGTAATCTTTCTTCACCTACCACACTAGCAAGGCTCAGAATTTGAAACACATGTCAAAAAAATCATTATTTTATCTGGTAAAACTGCTACTCTCAAAGATAGTAAATTTTCGTATTTTGTAAGAACATCTAAGTTTTCTCACCTCCTTGGCCAAAAGCACCTAGTTAAAAAAAAGTTTTAAGAAACTCATAGGCCCAATTCTGCAGTCTTCATTTATTCTAACAAGGGGTGGGATAATAACAACTGAGTAAAAAAAGCTTCTAAAATTGCTATTGAATAATAAGCAGTTTACCTCATAAAACAACTTCTCTTTATGCTTATAATAAACACCTAGGTTCTGAATGAATTTTTCAATTATTGGTCAGTATGTGAAAATGATCAAAATTCATATATATAATTTGTGTATCAGATATAAAAATATTCCAATTAAACCATACCTTCTTCAGTTCATCTTTGGAGAATTTCTCATAGGGGTTGTGTTCTAGATAAGTTATATGCTCAGTACTATTATTTCCAAATCCTACAGTTTTCCCCTTTTTATTTCCAGCTTGTTCTCCATAAGGATGATGCAGAAGATCATAATGAAGCATTGTGATCATTTCTTTTTTAATCAGTTCTTCACTTTTCTGTAGGTCTGTTAGTGGTGGTTCTACATTTAAAGGTCTTAGGATAGTTTCATTTACCTAAAATTTAAAAAAATAAAGGAATAAACTGATTAAACAGTCAATTACCAAATACAAAGAAAGTTTATAAAGGAATATTTAGGCTGCTATTGTCCTAGTGTAAATCAAGCAACAAGTTTTTCCAAATTTTAAAGCATTTCTTTATTTGTATAATTTCTGAATACCAATGAAATATATTAAAGGACTAAATTGACAAGATGTCAAAATTTCTTAAGCCTATATAGTACAAAAATGAAATAATTTAACTAGATAAAATTATATGGGCCAGGTAAAAAATTGATAAATTATATGAAAAGGATGGATATTTACATTAAAAGACTTATTCATTCATTCAACAAGCATTAAAGCACTTATCTACCAAATTGTGCAGGCAATGGGTTACAAATAATAAAATTATTTTCCTGTCCTTTAGGAGCTTATACTCTCTTGAGAGAAAACAGTATTTATATAGAACATTTAATACAAAATAAATACCAAGTAATTTCCAGACTTTATATTCCCTTGGGGGAAAAATTTTTGACAAAGTATGTTCAAATTAACTATCAAATAATTTCTAGAAGAAGACAAAGAATAACAATCGCAGCAATCCTGTGAAAAGCTACACCAGAAGCAAGCTTTAAAATTATAAGGATTCAAGGCACAGGTTAAGAGGCTCAGACTATGCAAAGGTAAAGATGGAAGGCTGAGTACAAGAAACAGCGCCTAGGCCAGTTTGGCTCACAAACATTAAAGATATGGAGTGTACCGTGTAACAAGCTAGAACATAAAGCACACAACGAATAGATAGCACTTTGCAACAAGCCTGGAGAAGCAGGCTGGCATCAGGTTTAAGGGAAATCTATATTTGATTTAGAGAAAGAAGGGAATCATTGGAGCAGCATGTGGTTATCACTATTTGGTGACTGTGAAGAGAAAAAGACTAGAAAGAAGAAACAGAGTCTACATTTAGGGAGACTAGAAGGCTCCTGCCAGGAATTCAAAAGAATTGATAAAGACTTGATCTAAGGTATTTACAGTGTGAGAGGAGAGAAGAGGACAGACTTAGGATATGGTAGAGATCTAGGATATTGTGGAGAATCACAACTTAAAAAGGAAATGTAAGGGAGAGGAAAAAAATCAAAAATGGCTCCAAGGTTGAAGGGTGGTATCCTCAAAAGAAACAATTTAAGTTAGGAAGAAAGATTGGCAATTTTAAATTCTTACTTCTGAAGGTCTTGGCAGATCCTTCTGAACAGCTTTGTGCATTCGTTTTAATTCCTTTACACGTTCTGCATCTCGGATAGCCTAGAACATTTAAAAATACTCATTAATTCAAATACAAAATAATTTGACATTTCCTAATAAATGTGAATTGAAAAAAAAAATCTATATTTCTATATATATCCTTACTTAGTTTCCAATCTCTAAAGCTATAGAAAGCATTCTAAGTTTGAAGTAAGGCAATCTCTATCATTTTCTCTTGAGACAATAAAGCCCTAGATATTAAACACTTTCAAATATGTTTCACATTTTTAAGACTAAGGAGGTGCTTCCATCACCTAGAATATTTCCTAAACTGTTTTGAGTCTCCCATCCATTAAATATTTTTCTTTCCTGTACCAAAAAAATCCTAATCTTTAAGGAAATATAATTTATCATTTCCATTGATGACTTCTCTTTCATCTCAAAAAAATCTTTGAACTACTATTTTCTATTGAGACAATAAAACCTTAGGAATTGAGCTACTCTCCAACATCAACCCCAATCAAAATGCCATTCCTTAAGATATAAACTGTGAACAAAATACCATTCATAAAGACTCATTTCAATTTCTAAAATGAGTTGACTATACATCAAAATAGACGGGGATATTTATCATAAAATTAAATTACAAAATTCCATAAAATAGAGATAAATAAAGACATGATTTTCTACCATTTTCACTCCCATCTAAACTCCCTAAGGAAAAGTCTAAATTCCAGTTATTCAATATGAGAGCCAAGAAATTTCCTAAACCTGTAGAACATAGACCACAAACTATTTTCTTACACAAATGTTACCTGCTTTCGAGCATCTACATCAGCAGCATCTTCTACGTAAGTTTCATCAATTTCACGGTCTTCTAGCTCCTTTTCGGCATTTTCTGGGAGAACAATCTCAAAGTCATTCTTGGGAGCAGGAAGGCCCATCAAACCTAAACGGAGATGTTCTCGAGATTCTCTTTCCTGTTGAAAATAAATGAGATCTTTTGAAGTCATATATGGATCAATAAACAATCAGATTCAACATTTCTCCAAAGAGAATTATTAACTCAATGTTTATTTGATGAGTAAGGATTTCCAAACCCTTAAGGTTGTCCTTAATTAAAACATCCTGGATGTTATCTATAAATAGATGATAATGGAACCCAAAGGACCTGATAAGAACATCAAGAAAAACTAGATAGAGGAAAGAGGGAAAGAAATAGGAAAGTCTAGAGTCTAGGACAGCCTTGGAGTTCAATCACATAGCAGGGAAGCACAGAATGCAAAGAATACCATAAAAAAAGAACAATGTCCTCTGTATTACTACCATGCTATGCAAGGCTACTTTTAATTGTGAAACATATCTGAATTTTTAATGAAAATCTGATATTGCTAGATTATTAATAGGATAAAGCTAATGAATTACAAGAAGGAAACTATTTCATATCTTTGAGATAAAAAAATTTAACAAGTCTGGAGTTAAAGCATGGTGAGGTTATAAATTTTAAAAATCTGGTAACAGTTAAGACAAACTTATAATAATAAGTTAATTAAGGAAGTATAAAAAAAAAAAAACACATGAATTGTGATTGTCCCAATCAGCAGTTTCATGATTTCTCCAGCTTTGTTCAACAGCACAAGGAAAATGGTGAGTGATCCAAGGCTGAAGCTTGGCAGAGCAAGTTGGTTAATGAGGGAACAAAGGATGCAAAAGAAGACTGTGTATATGTGTGTGTGATTTTGCACCTCAGAAATAGAGTTTGTAGCTTTTAAAATTTCTGCATAGCATGTCACAAAGTAATCAAAAGGATATTATAGATTTCACTAGTAAATATTAAGACAATACAACCCATTCTTTGAGCTAAAATTATGTCAAGATTGGGCTTCTTCCTAAAAGTATTAAATACAAAAACCAAGGAAAAAAGACAAATAAGCAATTTAACAAATAAGATGACAAGAAAATAAGTTTAAATATTTTTCTTCTCTGGTTTCTAAATGAAGATTTTGAGATATTTTTAATAAGGCTAAGAAAGAGAAAAAAGTCCCATTTTACAAATTTATCCAAAGCTTACTACTCATAAGCTCCAATGATGAAAGAAGATGAAAAAAAAAAAAAAAAAAAAAAAGATGAAAATGGGATCTATGTTTGTTTCTTACCATCTGCTTCACATATGAGGGATCATTGTAATCTGCCAATCCCTCTTCAGGGTTTATGTTTAACTTGTCCCTTAGAGGGGTTCTGCCTGGGGTAGTGCCAACAACAGGTTTAGGAGTCATCCCACCTCGAGGAGTCAATCCTTCAGCTCCATGAGAAGGAGTCCTGGCAAAATTAAAAACACAAGTAACCCCATACTCTCATAATGATGATGCTTGCAGAGTTCTTTCACATATATTGCATAGGAAAAAGGAGAGAAATAAGAAAAATCAGTATTTGCAAAATTCATATTTCCCTTCTCAGTGTCAAATAAGACCTACAGAAGAATAAAAGGAATAAAAGCTCAGTTACATGATTAAAATTACTGTTTCCATCTTTAAATTTTAGTTAACAAGTTAAGGAAAGTTTTAAAAATAAAGCAAAAAAGAAAGGAAGACTTATACTAACAAAATGCAACATGTTATAGGTCTCTGACAGCAAACCTTACAGTACCTGAAAATGAGGATATTATTCACTAAAGAACATTATTCATTGCCTCACAAGCTTTAGTTGGGGATACAAAAGATGCAAATATGAAAAAGGGGAGTAACAACCCTTCCAAATCTTTCACAAAAGGTTTATGCAAGTTATTTAAGGGGCAACCAAAGAATAGCTGACAGAGTGCTAGCCCTAAAGCCCTTACAAAGAACTGAGTTCAAATACTACTTCTGCCACCTATGAACCGCATGATCAAGCAAGTCACTTAAAATTCTCAGTGTTCTTACAACAGTCTAAGACTATAAATTGCAGAAAAAATACAGTTCCTAATTAGCAGGAGTTTCCTCTTCTAGGAGCTCCCCAATTAATTAACCCTGTAAGGATGCAACTGTCTATGTTTGCAAAATCTGTTAACTTACAGAGTTGTAACAGATAGAAATATATTCCTTATGTCAAGTAGCCATTAAGATAGCAAATACCTAAACTGATCAAACTAAATCTCAAAAGCAATTCAAATGAACCACAAGTTCCAATTCCTTTTAAAACAACATGTCCTTAGCTCTACAATCTCTCACTGAATTTTTTCTCCTTTAAAAGATAGCAACAACCCATGTTCTCAAAAAAGTACCTGCATGATCCTGGACAAGTCATTTATCCTTGGGATTTAAAGTTCCTAATCTAAAATGGGAGCAGTGATAATGCTTGCACTACCTACTTCCCAACTGTTGTAAGGGAAGCACATCATCCATTGCAATGAACCAGAGATGTAGAAGTTTTTTTGGAATAATGCACCAAACTCTTCCATTTTAGCAAAAGAAAATGACTATGAGAACAGGATAAAACACTCTGTAATTAAACTCTGAAGGGTTACTTATGCATTTGGGTAGGTACAAAAGCAGGGAAGATAAAAATTAAATTAGTTTGTTTTCATTCTGCATCTATCTCAGTAAAATAAAAAATTGTCTAATCCTTAATATTTAGAGGATTTTTCTCAACTACAACATGTCCTGTAAGCATAGTACATACCCATACCTGAATGGAGTAGACAAGACTGTGTTTGGTGTCTGAATGATCTGTCGTTGAGGAGTCACACCAGAGAAGTCGCTCTCATGCAATGGTGTATTAAGACCACCTTTCAGTGGGGTATCCACATTGGTAAGAGCCATCAAGTTCTGTGCTTCCTATTTAACAAGAGGTTTAAAACAAGCACGTTTCAGACATTTTTGGCAATGTAAAGGCAATTTAGAAGGGAAATATTTATAGAATGCATAAGCATCATGTTAACATTGTTATTGGCATGAACAATTCTATCAAAATCTTTATGTTCAATTAAGAACCCTGGGATGTGACAATGTTTAGTATTTCAGTATTTTCTTTCAATCTACTACGTACAACAACAGAAAATTTGCAAAAAATGTTTTAGGTTTCAAGTCATGCTTTTGTATCCTAACCTATAATAATCACAAGCCAAAACCTTTACAAGTTGCCAGTTCACCAAATAATGATGAATGTTGGAGGGAATGTGGGAAAACTGGGACACTGATGCATTATTGGTGGAGGTGTGAAAGAATCCAACCATTCTGGAGAGGAATCTGGAATTATGCCCAAAAAGTTATCAAAATGTGCATACCTTTTGATCCATCAGTGCTACTCCTGGGCTTATATCCCAAGGAAATACTAAAGAAGGGAAAGGGACCTGTTATGTGCCAAAATGTTTGTGGCAGCCCTTTTTTGTAGTGGCTAGAAACTGGAAAATGAACGGATGCCCATCAATTGGAGAATGGTTGGGTAAATTATGATATATGAATGTTATGGAATATTATTGTTCTGTAAGAAATGACCAACAGGATGAATACAGAGAGGCTTGGAAAGACTTAAATCAACTGATGCTGAGTGAAATGAGCAGAACTAGGAGATCATTATACACTTCAACAATGATACTGTATGAGGATGTATTCTGATGGAAGTGGATATCTTCAACATAGAGAAGAGCTAATCCAATTCCAATTGATCAATGATGGACAGAATCAGCTACACCCAGAAAAGGTACACTGGGAAATGAGTGTAAA
Source organism: Sminthopsis crassicaudata (assembly GCF_048593235.1). Lineage (NCBI taxonomy): Eukaryota > Metazoa > Chordata > Mammalia > Dasyuromorphia > Dasyuridae > Sminthopsis > Sminthopsis crassicaudata. The sequence continues at coordinate 274,334,954 of NC_133620.1, forward strand.
CTATTAGCATTTTTTGTTTTTCTCCCCAGATTATTTTTATCTTCTGAATCCAATTCTTCCTTTGCAACAACAACAACAATAAAATTTGATTCTGCACATATATACTGTAACTAAGATATACTATAACATATCTAATATGTATGGGAATACCTGCCACCTAGGGGAGGGATTGGAGGGAAGGAAGGGAAAAATTCGGAACAGAAGGGAGTACAAGGGATAATGTTGTAAAAAATTACCTATGCATATGTACTGCCAAAAAATGTTATAATTATAAAATTAATAAAAAAAAAAACAAGTTGCCAGTTCACTTTATAAAAATAGAAGCATATTAAGAATTCAAATGTACTAACATTAAATCAGAAGATGCACATTTTTTTTAAATCACTCTCTTTTTTGACTACTACCAGTGTTGTTCCTTGCAATTCCTCAACACCTTAGTTCCAATCCAGAAGCCTTTGTGCTGGCCATTCCACCTTCCTGGAAGGTACCTCACTGCTACCTCCCAGAATCCTTTGTTTTTTTTCAAGACCATCCGAGATATGAAGCCATTTCTGAACCATCCAGCAATTAGTTCCCTCTCTCCCAAAATTACATTTTACTTACTTTATATAGATTTTTCATATACTTTTCATATAAATCTCCCCAATAGGATGTCAGTTCCTTGAGAACAAGAATCATATCATATTTCTGTCTTTGTATTTTTGCAGTTATCAGTTACTAGCACATAGTAAGCATTTAATGAATGATGATGGATTAATAAATTTTTAAGAGTTTTGATGAATCTGATAATTTTCTACCATTTATAGATAACTGTACTGAATATCAATTGTAATGTATGTAAACTGCTTAACTGATTCAATTCAAATCAATAAACATTTGCTGTCTATAGATACAGAAACAAAATGAAACTGCACTTGAGAAGCTTCTATTAGGGGAAACAACATATGCATAAAAAATAAAATGCAAAAAACCCCACAAAGTAATGTCTGAGCACTAGCAAACAGGGGTATTGAGAGGCTTCCTTTAGAAGGCAGTACTTGGACTGAACTTTAAGGGAAGCTCAAGAATCTATGAGATTTGCAAACTTCAGAATCTTTAGAATGATCACTGAACTTTTCACTTTGTAAAAGTAACCAAAATTCAACAGATTGCCTATACCATAATGTAGGCAATGTACATTCTTATTCCACTTGACTTTTTCATACATTGATCATTAAAACAATCTCTTTTTGAGTGGTCACAGATCTCATTAACATTATAATGTAGTGTTCAGAATCATTACATTATCACTACATAATGAAATCACTACAAAATCATCTGAAAAAGGAATATGATCATAACATACACATACACCAACTGGTATAGGAGGGCCTCTAAGATGAAATCTGTTGTACCAACTCTTGCACTTAGTTAAATGAATATTTGTAATAATTTTTAAAAAATAAGAGAAACTTAAGTTTCTTGTTTCTCTACACTTCTGATCCAATTAAATGACTAAAGCTATGATCTGCTACAAAGTACCATCTATAAAATAATGATTTATTCTTCTCATTTTCATCAGAGATATTCTCAAAATGTACACATACCACTTTATCACACTAACAAAAAGAAAATTCACCCCCAACTTTCAGATTCTTCTAAGATTCAAAATGGTTATGTAACTGTAGAGGTCAACCTATTAAAAAAAAAAAAAAAAAAGGCAGCCAGAGACTTGAATTTCTAGGGCTCCTGATTCCTGCTCCATATTCCCATATCCTACTGCCTTTCTTTTTTGAGCCACAAGCCCTACAAATACAGTTGGCCAAAACTACTGAATAAAAACTGTAAATCTGGATATTTTTTAAGTATTAAAATAAGTGTAATCATTTTTTTAAAAAATGAAGTTCATATACTTTAAGTAAAATTGATTAAAAGGTATTTCTCTTTTATAAAGTGAAATTGTAATTAAAATAATATTTTTAAATTAATTAATTTTAAAATAACTAATCTTTTAATTTTTAGTCTGAACTAGACAAAGAGGCAAGGGTCTAAAACTGTGATTTCAAAAACCCAATCTCTAGCTACTTGCTCAAAAGATAAGATTTAAAAACACAAAAAACAAAATATCATGCTTTATTTCATGATACAAAACTATCTATCTGCATTATTATACTGTACAGTATAGGTTAAATATATTTACCTGCAGAATTCGATCTTGGGCAGCTGGAGTTTTGGGTGTCCTCAGAGCAATACTATTGTTGGTGACATTATATTCAGACAAAAGAGTACTGGAAGCAGAATTCATTATGCCAGATTCCTCTGCTGTTTGACGTGCAATTTCACTTGCTTGGCCAACTTTTACAACTTCCTGAAGTTCTGCATCTGAAATCTGAAAGGAAAAAATCAGTAATCTAAGTAATATAATGTTTAATCCCCAAACTAGAATAGCTTTAAATTTACAAGGATTAGTTCTAGAAAAGAACATGGAAACAAAAATATATTTTGCCATTATTTTATCATTTCATATCATATCAGCTTTAAAAAAAAAATTTGTAAATAATTTGGAATTTATGGATTTTCATTTTATTTGACTCTTAATTTTATTGATGGTGCCTAAATTGACCATAAGCTTTTTCTGTTTAGTTCTAAAAGTTTTCAAATGATAAATTCCTCAAAATGTTTATTAATATATTTAGGCTCATATATAAAGTTGGAGGGTTTTTTTGGAGGCCTACCTTAGCATTCTTAAATCATTCATCTATATACTTGAGTTTTATTTTTTAATTTCATTTGTTATTATCATCATTCTGCTAGCTTTAAATCTTAAGTTATTCCTCTATACCCCCCAACCCTTTGAAAAGACAAGCAACAGGCTATAAATTATACACATGTGAAGTCATAAAAAAATCTTTCCATATTCCTCCCCCCCCCAAAAAAAAAGGAAAAAAAGAAAAATGTCATAAAGTTTTAAAGTAAACTAATCTACCAACTCTTTTATTTCATAGATGGAGAAACTAAGACTGAATGAAATAAGATGACTTAGCTGATCATCCAAGTAGTTAATGGTAAAGATAGTATTAAAATCCAGGAGTCTTTATATTAGTGTGAGAACTGCAAACCTATCTCATGTGATGCTAAAGTTAGTACACTTTGCACTGTCACACTAAATATGACACAGCTAATTCATGCTCCTGTAACCAGCCCAAAAGCCCAATGTGCCCTGCTCATGTGCATATTTTTTTCACTTGGTTCTCAAGATTAAAATATATATATACATCCTTCACTAAACATAATATATATATGTATACATCCTTCACTGACAAATTAATAGTATTTTAGTTCTCTTTCCACCACTCCAAAAGTACTCCATTTACCTTAGCTTCACCAACCATAGGATGAAAGCTCTGCTTCATTCTAAAATGGCTATGCAGAGAAAATATTTTATGGAGCTAAGAAATGGTTTTTTGAGGGTTGATAATTCTGAACAAAATTGGATTTTCCTTGGTATTATGATGCATTTTTAACCAACCATTGCTCAGATGAAATACCTCAATCGGAGGCAGTAAGAATATGGGAGAAGTTAACAAAACCAGCAGGCCCACACCCCCAGAAAATATTCAGTTTTTTTCTCAGATGAAGGCAGAAAAAAGGCAAAATACTTTTCTAAAGATTCAAACCATGTTCTAAGACTCCTGCAAGTCACAGCATTAGCAAGGCTGTGTGCATCTATATGGAAGTACCTGAAGCCAGAAACAAGTAAATATGTTTCTAGGGCTCATTGGATACCACAAGATTATATAGCATTTCACAGTAAGTTCTACAATTCTTTTCCAGGAACCTCCAAGTTTAATAAGACAATCGATAAGTTTAAAAAAAAATTTTAGGGAGCTTCCACTTTGGATATCTACTGCACAGGCTGCAAACATGCAATGGTTAACATAATGAAAAAAAAAATTTCACAATTTTACCTGAGGTGCAGGAAGTACTAATTTGCTTCTCTTTTTAGTAAATTCTGATACTCCACTGGTTTGAAGAATAGCTGATGGCAAATCAGACTCCTTTTTTCTTTTCAAATGCTGTTTGTCCTTCTTCCTATCTCTACTTTCTTTTTCACTGTAATAAAGTATTAAGGAATGAAAAAAAGGGGGAAAAAGAATTAAATAATTTCCTAATTGAATGATGATACCAAAAAGCTGGTTGTCAAAAGTCAAAAAAGTCAGGAATAACTTTTCCATTGTGATATATATTGTTGTCAAACACCTAGTCAAATCAAGTCAATAAGCAATTTTTTTTAAGCAACTACTACATGCCAGACACTGTGCTCAGAACTGAAGATACAAAAGCAAAAGTAGTCCCTTGTCTTCAAGGAGCTCACAGTCTAATCCAGAAATAGTCTTCTATGCTTATTTTGGAAAACAAGATTCAACCAAAACAGAAAATGAACAAAAAAAAAAATTCTGCCAGCAAAAAAAAATTTTTAATAGCATAAAGTAAGTAAAAAAGCTAAAATGCCACAAGTCAGTAACATCCCTATAATATACTCTCAAATGGATTTTTCTTAGAAAGGAGGAAGGTTTAGAGATACAATTAAATTGGTGAGGGCAACTCCTGAGGAGGAAACTCCACTTATCAATGCATTGTCAACAACTATTCTGCAACATATGGAATTAGAGTTGCCAGGACTTGAAAAAGAGAAGTGATTTCACCAGTCATAGGGACAGCAAATGTCAGAAGTAGGACTTGAATCTAGGTCTTCTTGACTCCCAAGGCCAATTTTCTAGCCAATATACAACACTGTCTGTCTTGATTTCTTTAAATGTGTCATTTTAGCAAGAATTAAACACCATCAAGAAATTCACAATACCAAAGAACTTGAGCTAGAATTAAAAAATAACATTTTAAAGATCAGGAAGCTAGGAATATGCTATTGCTCAACTGTCTCAATCAAATTCTAATCTTCCTGACCTCATGGAGACTTCTTGGCAGAGATCCTGGAGTGGTTTGTCATTTCCCTCTCCAGCTCATTTGACAGAGGAGAAAACTGAGGAAAACTTGCCCAGTGTCATACAAATAATAAGTGTATGAGGCCAGTTTTGAACTCAAAAAAAAATGAAGTCTTTCTTACTCTAGGCCCAGTGTTCTGTACTGACCCACTTAGCTGCCCCAGCTAATAATAGAGGAGATCACAGAAAGAGAGAGACAACTCCAATTATAGGAAATGGAAATAATTTTGCAGGAACAAAATTAGAACTAACATGTAAAGAAAACTGTCAAAAAAACTTGAAAAGGAAAAAAATTTTTGAATCAAATAGCTCTGAGGAAGGTCTAACATTCAAGACAAACAGTACAGATATGCACAGACCCACATATATTTCTGTATAATAAAAACAAAGAATAATAAGAGCCACTCCCCAATTGATAAGTAGTTATATATGAATGAAGAATGAAATAAAGAAAATTATTAACAATCACATCAAAGACTGATTCAAATAACTTACAATGAGAATTTAAAACTATTATAAGAGCCTTCTGGTTGGGTCTTCTTGCCTCAAGTCTCTCCCATCTTCAATCTATTTTCTATTCAATTGTCAAAAATAATTTCCCTAAAGCATAGATCTGACCGTCACCCCTAACTTAAACTCCAGTAGCTCCCTATTATCTCCATGATTATAAATAAAATACTCAATTAATACCATTCATAACATGGCAATACTTCTTGTTCCTCAGAAAAGATACTCTATCTCCCAAAAGTCTTTTCATTGGCTATCTCCCAGGCAAAGAATACTTTTCTTCCTAACTACTATCTCCTGACTTCCTTGACTTTCTTCAAGGTTTGGTTCAAATCCTACTTTCTTCAAGACGCCTATTTCTGTGAAATTATCCCATGACGAAAGAATACTTTCTAAAATTATTTTCCATTTACACTACATATTTTGAATATACATAGTATTTTCATATTATCTCTCCCAATAGACAGTGAGCCCCTTGAGGTCAGGAACATATTTTTGCCTTTATATCACCAACACTTATCATATTAAGTACCTGCTGAACTACACACTGAAATAAACACGAGATTTCACCTCACACTTAGCAAATTGACAAAAACAACAAAAGATTAAAAATAGTCAGTGCTGCTAGGACTGTGGAAAGAGGCACAATCATGTGATGTGTAAATTGTGTCTCCTTTAATCGTGGGGAGTGTGGGGCACTGATGTAAACTGTGTCCCCTTTAATCTTTGGAGGGGGGAAGGGTCGGAAAGGAATCTTTGGGGAAAGGGTGATCTGGAAATCTCAAACCCTCCTGGCCTCTGAGAGGGACCCACCCTCCTATGGAAACTCCCAGATTTCAATTGGAAATCTTGGCTTGGAGAATGGTCAACTCCTATATTGAGTTGAAGATTAGTTGCAGCTAAGGGCCAGGACAAACCAAAGGCCTATCAATCAATCTCTGTTAATTCTTAATCAGGAGTTTGACCCTCTAAGAAAGCTGTTTTCTTAGCATAAATATACACATTTTTGCCACAAACCTCCACCTTGTATTCATTAGGGCTCTCAAATTCTTTCACAAAACCTGCCATTGGCCAAAAGGGATCCCATTTCTGTTAAGGGGATCTCTCAACCTTCAATTCTCACACATGTATTACTGATATAACTATAAATTGGTACAAACATTCTAGAAAGCAATTTGGAAAACAGAAATAAGGTTAATAAAATGTCCAAGTCCTTCCACAGTGATCCCAGTGCTAGGTATATATCTTAAAGTAGTCAATGGTAAAAAAAAAAAAAAAAAAAAAAAGAAAGAAAGAAAAAGAAAAGATCCATAAACATTAACATATTAAGAGCAACATTTTTTGTGCTAAAATAATGGAAATAAAGAGAGTAACTACAAATTGGGGAATGGTTTGGAATACTGTTGTAGCATAAGCGATGATGACTATAATGGGAAGACTTTGTAAAGTGAGCAGAACCAGAAAAACAACATACATCATTATATACAACAACGTAAATAGAACAAAAAAATAAAACTGAATGTTGTACAATTATAGTGAACAAAGCAGAAAAGTGAATGTATGTCACTCTCTCTCTGCAGAGGTAGGAGAAAGGGGTATAGAATAATGTCTATGCAGTTTGGCTCAGATGAAATATTGATTAGTTTTGCTGAGCTGATTCTATATTCCTCTTTCTTTAATTCTTTGTTATAAAGACCAATTGCGTGGATTGGGGGTAAGAGATGTTTGTAAATGAAGGCAATATGATAACAAAAGATAATCATTTTTAAAAGAAAATAGAGGTATGTTAATTATAGATATGAAATGTTACATATGATTCCAAATATGATTGATTCAACTTGGAAAGATGCTTTTTTGTCACTTAGTTCATTTGGTTCTACTCTGTTAAATGGTTAAGTTTTATATAAGGTTTTACTCCTTTTATCTGAATGTCTTTTGTAGCAGTACCACTTTATAATGAAAATTTTTTTAAAAAATAAAAAGGCTACTCACGATCTTAACTCTCCATCAAGATCTTGTTGTCGTAATTTCTTAAAGTCAGCATCAAGTGCCTGATAATTTTCTTCAGATGTATCATAAAAACCTGGAGCAGGCTTTTTTTCAAATGGAATTTCTGCATTATAATCTACTCCTCTTTTCTTTTTCCTTTTCTTCTGAATTTCTATGCCAGCTGCTCGAAGTTCTCTTCTCTTTTGGAGGGCAGCAAGGCGCCTGAGGAATCAGAAAATGATAAGAACAAATTTTCCTTCTAGCATTAAAAAGGAAAGGCATTTCCAAAAAGTTAAAAAATAGGAAGAGCAAATTTTCCTTCTAGAATTAAATAGGAAATCATTTCCATAAAATTAAAGGAAAAATCTTAACATTTAGTTAGAGAAGACTCTCTTGTTAATCAGAAGAGTTTCTGATATGTCAGTAGTGCCTCATAATTAGCAGCCATGTCAAAACATAGGGTATCTTCTAGTCATAAAAGTATGAGTCACAAAACTGTCATCCTCTTTTTGAAAGTGTTAGCATACCGTATAAATAACTAGCAAAAAGTAAATTCCAAGCAATAAAAAATATTATTTCTGCTATGACTTCAAAAACTCATTATTTCTGTAATTATACTGCTTATTCAATAGGAAAAAAGTAGGATACCTTCAAAGTATTAGGACAATGAAATTAAGGGCTAACAGTAAGAAAAGATGAACAATTCTTTAATATTCAAGAAATAGTAAAAAAAAAAAAAAAAAAAAAAAAGGACAATATTTTCAATGGGTTTGTGACTATTTTGGTTAACAAATGACTCTCAGTAGAAAAAAAAAAAAAGAGAGACCTTGCTTCTTCCAGTTGTTTCTCTCTTGCTTTTCTCTTGGCCTTTTTTCCCTGGGTATTTGCCAAACGGGCTCTAGCTTCTGAGAGCATTTCAAGTTCATCTGTGGGGGAGAAAAAAATCCTTAATCCTTAAAAAATCCTCTCCCTCAGAAAAAGGAAAATACTAGGAACCCAAATAGTACAAATTATTCTTTCCTCTTGCATAAAACTTAATGGACTTTCACATTGACCCTTTTTAAATACACTTAAGAAAAAAAAAAAAATTTAAATTTAACACCCAATATTCATGTAGAGATAAAAAAAAAAAAAAGAATCTTTTCAGTTCTATCATAACTCAGTATCATTAGTAAAATCAAGCACATACTAGAGGGGGAAATTATTCATATTTCAAATATCTTTTCCCCTCAAGTAAATTTCCTTTTAGTATTATCTCCTTTTATAGATTTGCCCTCACTATAAAATACCATTACTAATATGAATGACTATTAGGAGTCATTTTGAAGATTTATATGTTTGTGTAGAATTTAGTGCATATGTATAGCATTTTTAACTTTTTCAAAGTATTCTCTTATCTATCATCTCATTGGCCCTCACAATAATCCTGTGAGGTAATAATAATAGCTAGAATTTATATAGCACCTACTATGTGTCAAACATTGTACTAAGTGCTTTACAAATATTATCCCATCTAATCCTCACAACCCTAGGATAAATGAGCTATTCTCAAATGTCAAATGCATTTGCAAGCTAGGGCTAAGAGACATTAAACTTCCTCTCAAGATAACCTAAATCACCTACAGTAGAATTAGGAACAAGATTCCGATGTCCTGACTTCCCATCTTAACCTCTTCTCCACAATAACTATTGTTCCTTTGAAGATAATTAGATAAAAGAGTCACTGGTTAAAAGAGCAATTAATTTGTGAAAGGAAACAAAAAATGGAAACCATTAAATAAAAGAGAAAGTATTAAAGAGAAAGAATAATTGCCAATAGGTTTCCAAATTAAGAAGAAACTCTAGAGAGGTAAAAAAAAAAAAAAAAAAAAAAAAAAGTCTCAGCAATGTAAAGTTAAAACAATTTCATCATGGGAAAACACTTGCCCTCATCCATATCAATTGGATCAGGCCTGGCTGGTTTTGTTTCTGGATTTGGATCAATCTCTCCAGGTTTAAGTTTTCGTGGATCATCTGCTGTCTCCTCTTCATTGTCTCTTTGGGCAGCTTTATCCCTGGAAAGAAGGAATTATATAAATTAGGATTTATGAATTTGCTCCTATAGAATGGCTTGCTCCCACAACAGGACTTAAGATACCAGGTTGTATGAAATTGTTTAATAACAATGATATAAAAAAGGAAAACAAGAATTGACAGTGCAATTCTTACAACAAAACACACTTAATGCATCCTATGATTAATATCACTATACAATACAAAGAGATACATAGACTAGAGGGGGAGAGAAGAAAGAGTACCTCACCAATTTGGGGAAGCACCAACATTGCAGACCTCCAGCTGGTGAATCTCGGATCACAACCCTGCAAATCCCAACCAGGAGGGTCCCAAGCAGAGCATCCTCTCCATGGATGAGATTCCAATTTAGGTACTGACTTAAATAGCCCAGGGAACAAAGGTGACTAAATGCCACCAATACTGAGTTCACTTTTTTGAACGAATCCATAAGGGAGGCCAGTCCTGCCAGAGTCTTTCAAGAGTGAAGCTTTACTCCTGGAGTGGCTAGTTCCAATATATAGATAATGCATCCTTGGTTGATTTGGCCAGAACCAACTCAGGATGGTATTGTTTAAGCTATATTTGTTCCCAGGGTTATTCAGCAGCTGCAAAACAGGAGTGAATAATAGTTCACTTACTGTAATTACTCCATGGACGTGGAGGGAAACTGAGGGCCGAGGTCTAATCTTATCCTTATACCTACATCTTTCAATTACTTATTCTTAGAAATTTACACTTCCCACAGCTTTAGGATTCTATTTATTAAATAAGCCAAAATTAAAAGTTCTTAAAGAAAAAAAAAAGAAGCCATCTCTCTTCACTAATTTCTTCCTGCTTTTACTAAATAAAAGCTGGGAGAAAAAAAATTAATACACCAAACATTTTACTTCACAATTAATATTTAATTTAAAAACTGTGACATTTATTTTGTCTCCTTTACCATCACTGCTACATTTACTCCAGAAATGTCAAATCCTCGTATTACATTGCTTATCAGACTTTTGTCTATAAAAAAAAATAAGTATTCTCTACACTGCTGTTTCTCCTCTAATTAAAAACTTATGAAGTCAAAATTTTCTAGTTTATTTTTTATGTTCTATCTCCCTTTAGATGAAAATCTCTTCTCCCAGAGTTGTGAATGGTCCCTGATCTCATTCTCCTCTTAACATTTTCATGGTATGAGCTTTTATATTGCAGTCCCATGAACTAGTAGTATCCCTTTCTTTTTATCAAAAAATGTCTTGCAGGTGTTATTTATTCAAACAGCCCTCAGTCCTGGGCATGCCCCTTCCATTCCTGCAGGCATGCTGGCAGAGGGGCAGGAAATGAAGCAGAGAAGGTACTAAGAATTTCACAATTTTCAGATCATTATTAAACCTTGACTATTGATATTTTAAATGTGAGATCCTTGTTCAATGACCACACCAACAAACATATTCCTAGAGGAGCTGAATCATATCAATCTTGAGATTCCTGCTATAAATTAAATGAGTAAAAGGAATTTGCAGCTAAATAATGGATGTTGAAGAAAGAAACTGGCAGAATAACTTTTATCATATACCCATAGGCAACAAGAAACATTATTTCACAGCATATTTGGTCACCAATTATTGTAAAACTAACAAGCATTTGCAGAAAGATTACCATAAAAATTATTGCAGCCTATGCACTAACATTGGTTGCTGCGATTTAGTGGTAAACAAATTCTACTAAGAATGGGATAAGAGTCTCTGAATCAAATTAACATATGTTCAGACAAATTGGTAACTTAAATGTAAACGTGAGAGAAGGTGAGGATGGACTAGATACAGAGGAAAGCATGATTCAAGAAGAGGAATGAGAGACACCAACGACTGAAAATTTACAGAAAAGTCTCACACCTTTATATTAAAAATATACTCTTCAAAAAAATGAATCAATAGACACTGAATCTGGTGAGTACCAAATAACACCATAAAAGGCAAAAATAAATTATATATTCACAGAAAAAGAAGTGCTGTTGATATGAATCAATTCCCATCATACCTGAATCATCTATCTTACTAGTCAAACCATAAATTTAGCAGTTAAGATCAAGATGAGTTTAAAAGAAAAAAAATCAAGAAAATTAATGGAAAAAAGTTGTATTGACTGAAAATAACTTAATGCTAAAACTATTTAAACAAATTATTTAAAATGAAAAACAGGAAATAAACAACAGAAATTATACAGAAACCAAATCTATTTGAAAGAAGTTCAACCAATGCAAATTAATTGTCATAACAAAAAGATAAAAAACGATCTTAGGAAACCTCAGTCTTATTTGACAAATAAAAAGATGGCTGCCAAAGGTAATAGTGCTACAAATACAAATAGGCAAGCTGTATAAGACCTAAAACTATATTATAAAGCAGCAGTCATCAAAACCATTTGGTACTGGCTAAGAAATAGAGTAGTCAATCAGTAGAATAGGTAAGGTTCACAAGACACAATGGTCAATGATTATAGTAATCTAGTGTTTGACAAACCCAAAGACCCCAGCTTCTGGGATAAGAACTTACTATTTGACAAAATTTGCTGGTAAAATTGTAAATTAGTATGGCAGAAACTATAGACATTGACCCACACCTAACTTATACCAAGATAAGGTCAAAATAAGTTCATGATTTAGACAGAGAATGATACTATAAGCAAAATAGAACAAAAGATAGTCTATCTCTCAGATCTGTGGAGAAGGAAGGAATTTGTAGGGGGGAAAAAAAACCCTAGAGGATATTATGAAATGCAAAATGGATAACTCTATTATATTAAAAAGTTTTTGTACAAACAAAACCAATACAAACAAGATTACAAGGGAAGCAGAAAACTGAGGGAAAAAATTTACACTCGAGGGCTCTGATAAAGGGCTCATTTTTAAACTACAGAGAGAACTGACTCAAATTTATAAGAATACAAGCCACTCTCCAATTGATAAATGATCAAAGGATATGAACAGACAATTTTCAGATAAAAAAATTGAAACTATTTCTAGTCTTATGAAAAAAAAAATGCTCTAAATCACTACTGATCAGAGAAATGCAAACTAAGACAACTCTGAGATACCACTACACACCTCTCAGATTGGCTAAAATGACAGGCAAAGATAATGATATATGTTGGAGGGGATATGGGAAAACTGGGACACTAATACATTGTTGGTGGAGTTGTAAATTGATCCAACCATTCTGAAGAGCAATATGAAACAATGCCCAAAGGGCTATCAAACTCTGCATACCCTTTGATCTAGCAATGTCTCTACTGGGCCTTCTTAGGCCATAAAAAAAGGAAAAAGGACCCACATGTACAAAAATGTTTGTAGCAGCCCTTTTTGTGGTGGCAATGAACTAGAAAATGAGTGGATGCCTATCAGTTGGAGAATGGCTGAATAAGTTATTAAGAAATGACCAGCAGGATGATTTCAGAAAGGTCTGGAGAGACTTACATGAACTGATGTGAACTGAAGTGAGAAGAACCAAGAGAATATTGTACAGAGCAACAACATGATTATGCGACTATCAACTCTGATGGATGTGGCTCTTTATAACAATGAGGTGATTCAGGCCAATTCCAATAGACTTGTGATGGAAAGAGCCATTCGCATCCAGAGAGGATTATGGGGACTGAATATGAATCACCACATAGTATTTTCACTTTTTTTGGTTGTTCTTTGCTTGTTTATTTGTTTTCTTTCTCATTTTTCTCCCCTTTTGATCTGATTTTTCTTGTGCAGCATGATAAATGTGTTAATATGTACAGAAGAATTGCACATGATATACATATATCAAATTACTTGCTGTCTAAGGGAGAGTGGAAGGAAGGAAGGGAGAAAAAATTTGAAACACAAGCTTTTGCAAGAGTCAATGTTGAAAACTGCAGAATTTTGAAAAAAAAGCTAAATAAAAAAAGAATATAAATAGGCAAAAATTTACAAAAAAAAAGAATGATGAACAATTATGAAGAGAATCATCTCATAAAGAAGTGGAAAGTAAAACCATTTCAAAGCTTGGCAAGATATTTAAATAAGCCAAATTATCCCAAAGTCATTCAAGGATTAAAGTAGGAAGAGAACAGAAACATTAGAAAAATGGAAAAGAATTACAAAAGCTATTTTAACAAAGTGTTCTTTCTCCCTCAAGGATTAGTAGCTCTAAAAGAACAAAGATAAGAAAATAACAAACATGTATGTGTGTGTAAGAGAAAAAAAGGGGGGAAATGGAGAGAAAGAAGGAAAGAGCTGTCTGTGCAGGAGGGAGAGTAAATCAAGGGACTAATATACCAAGTATCTGAGTGAGGAGAATATGTAAAAAGCATGGAAAAAAACTTCAGACCTTATACCAAAAAAAAAAAGTAATTAAGAGAATACCAACAATTATAAATCTATATGCCAATTCCCCTCATCTATATAAAATCTTCGAGAATCGTCTACATATGAATCAAGGACATCCTTGATGAGGAAATAAGCAGGCTTTTGTGAGCTATCTTAAACAGTAGATCATATATGATCATTTCACAATTAACTGAAAGATGTAAAGAATATATGATTTCACTGTGTTTAGTGCTTGTTGATTATGAAAATGTTTTCTGAATCAGTAAGACAAAATGCTACCTTACTGATTCTTTTACATGTCCCCTATCTTTATGTCAAAAAAATTCTAATTTTTTAAGTATAATAGAAATTACTATTTGATAACCCTCAATTTTATAAAACGGACACATTTGTTCTCCAAAGGTATTCACCACTGTGATAATGGAGATTCAGCATATAGTCCTTGTCAAAAAGGGGTTACCTGTGGATGTGGTCAGGTCCTACAGATGCTCCTATTTGCAAATAACACTGATTAGGGCCTCCCAGAAGAGAATTATAATCTCTCAATGAAAATTGCCCCAAGCATCCACAAAGAACAGACCAACTGCCAGAATTTCAACAAACAACTGAAAAAGTATACTGGAGAAATGGTCCAATGGTATGTATATCTTGAACAGAAAGACAAATGAATTAGTTAGGCCCAGAGTTAAACAAGTAAAGAGAACAAGCAGGATTACTTTCAAAAAATTGCAGAGCTCTTTTACTGACCCAGGAGTTCCATGAAAGCAAAGGCCAATTTTTTCAATTATTAATATTCAACTGGTGTTGCTATATAATTGCAGGACAAATTGCAACTGCATTTGGAACTCTAAAAATGAGAACTAAAAAAAATCACAGAAGGCAATAGAAAGGCACATGGTGAGTGTTGTATATATATAATATATCAATATAACTAATAAGGAACTCTGAAGAAAAAAAGACATCATAGATGCGGTATATGAAGATAATGGAATATTATTACTCTATAAAAAATAAACAAGCTAATTTTAGAAAGGTCTGGAAAGATTTATATGAATTGATGCTGAACAAAACAAGCAAAATCAGGAATACACAATAACACAATACACAATACAGCAAGAATGTGTGATGATCAACTATGAAAAACTTGGTTCTTCTCAGTAATTCAGTAATGCAAAGCAATCCCAATAGACTTTAGACAGAAAATGCTACTGGCATCCAGAAAAAGAACTATGGAGATTGCATGTAAATGCTACATTCACTCCTTTTGTTTTTTTTTTTCCTCTCCCATAGTTTTCCCCCTTTTGTTCTGATTTTTCTCTCCCAACATGATTCATAAAGCAATATGTATTAAAATAAACTAAGAAAAAAAAAAAGATATCATTTGATAGGAGATGAAGATGAGTTGGTCACATAGCAAGAATTAAGAATTAAGAGGTGGACAACCTGAGGAAAATGAGAAAGGTCTCCAGCATGTTGAGTATATCACCCATAATGAACCTTTGAAAGAACACGGACAAGAATCATATAGGTTGGACAAGCAAAGAGAAAGTACTTGAACCCAAATTTTCCTGCAGTGTAAGGACATCTCACTATCTACCACTCCATAATGTAGTTTATAGTAATTTTGAACAAATTATTATGCAAAACACTCTGTAAACCTTAAAGCACTAGGTTAGCAATTAGTTAGTATTAGCTTTTAGATATGATTATTATTTCTTGATTTTTGTTAATACTGTAAAGAAAAGCTTTGAGTTTGTGAATTTATTTTTTCATCCTGAAATCTTACTGAAACTGTCATCTTAATTTCTTCACTGAAAACATGAGGTTTTTTATATAACCATGATGTCATCTGCAAAGAGATAGTTTGCAATGCTTTATGCCTTTGATTTTGTTCTCTTATCTTACTGTACAGCTAGCCCTTTTAGAATTATACTGAGTAATTGTGAAGAAAGCTGAGTATACTTGCTTTACTCCTGCTAGTGTCTGGAACCTTGTTTTAAGAAACATGAAGTCTAAGAATCAGAGAATATGATGATGGAAAAAATCTATCAATAGTCATCTAATCCAACCTATAATATAAATGACAACTGGTCATTCAATCTAACTTGAAGACTTCCAAGATAAGGGAAGTAGCCCATTCTATTTCTGAAAAGTACTAACTGGCAGGAAGTTTTAGTTGACATCAAGCCTAAAAATGCCCTCTTGGCCACTTTTGCTGAAAGTACTCACTTCTGTGACCAAATAGAACAAATTTAAGCCTTTTCAGCAACCACATCACCCTGAGTCTTATCTTCTCTAGGTATCCAAAATTGGATACAATACTCCAGATAAGGTCTAACAAAGGCAGAGTATGGTAGATATATCACCTCTCTATTTCCTGGAAGCATTATCTTTCCTAATGAAGCCAAGGTCACACAATCTTTTTTGGCAGACACATTGTTCTGATAACTCACATTGAACCTTCAATTCCCTAAAGTGTCCAGATCTTTTTCAGTATTGCTATTTAACCATATTTTTACCATGCTGGACTTCTGAAGCTGACTTTTGTGTACCCTAGTTAAAGACTTTACAGTTGTTTCTAATAAATTTTAAATTAATAGATTCATTGAAATCTGATTTTGTCATAAAGTGTGTGAGCTATTCCCCAACAACTCTAGGCTATTTGTAGATTTGAAGATCACATCCCAGGAACACTTCACTCCTTTTGCCATGTTGGCAATGAAGCATTTAACAATTATTATTTGAGTTCAGTCATTCAACTAGTTCTGAATCCTAGATCTAATTTTATGTTCACCTAACCCATATCTCTCCATCTTCTCTACTATGAGATACATATAAAATCTTTGCTAAAATCTAGATAACCTACATGTCATCAATAGTTTCTTTATCTATTACTTTAGAAATCCAAAAAATATACATATTTTTTCATATTTTAAAAAATGCCTTTTCACAACTATGTGTTTTAGAGTTTTTATGACGAATGTTATATCTTGTCAAAAGTTCTTTCTGCATCTATTAAAATAAACACATGGCTTTTGTTATCTTTGTTGCTGAGAATGAATTATATTCCTTTTTCCTAATGTCAAGCCATCCTGCATCCTTACTGAATCCAAATTGCTCATGATGAATTACTTTCTGGATATAAATATATTTACATATATATTTATATATTTTTAGTCCCCTTATAAGAATTTATTTAAATTTTTTGCATTAATATTCACTAGTGAGAGTAGTCTACAGTTTTCTCTCTCTGTAGTCATTAGTTTTTAAAGTAAAATCTTTTTGTGGTTAAGGTCACCCTCTTTCAAGAGGATCAAGGAAAGGCTATGTTAGTCTTCAAATTACTTAAATCACTTAAAAGACCATTTATCTCCCTTCCACAGAAAGAGAAATCATGAAGACATTAACCTAACATTTTTAAACAGCAGGAGAAAAAAAGGATTGGAACTATATTCCAAGAACACTGTCATAGCCTAAGGTTTAACTGCAAAGTTAATGATTTTGTTATATACTATTTCCTTCTTCCCTAAACAGAGCTCTCAACACCATTGTGATTTCAAGTTGTCCATTTGAATTTAAGTAATTCTTAAAATAAGAATTAGAAAATATATAAATGAAAAAATAAAATAGAATCTTACTATCCCTAAGAAATTTTGAGGGGAAATTGATTTTTGTTCATTTGCTTAAAAATATTTCCATGTTAAGAGTAACCATAGCTTTCAAAACCTTATTCTACTGAAATTCAGCAAATCTTTGAAATATCCTTGAGAGGACTTCAAGATTTGAACATATTGCGTATGTTACTACAAAAATCAAATCGGAGTTCAACTAATAAAACAAATATTAAAGAACTTCAAAGAACTGTGCCTATTAATCTAAGGACTAATAGGAAACATACTTTATTTTATATGCTATTTTTTCCTGTCTAATTTTTCTTCAATTTAACTGAAATCTGAGACCACTCACCCTCCTGATTAATTCATGTTAGCAGATGGCAGGCTTAAACCTAAACAACATAAGGGTATTGACATTGATTTTACCCATTAAAGAATTTTCTTCTAAATTAACTTGTTTTACTGTTATTCAGATTTAAAATTATTTATCAACAAAAGAAGTAATCCGAAGTTTTTTTTCAACATTTACTGTGTATGATTTAAATGTTGTTTTTTTCAAAGATTCACTCACAGGAGAAATTCATAGTGCTCCAAGCATTGTGCAGCTGTCCGCCCAATGATCGGGGCAATGGTCCTCCACTGGGTTGGCATCAATTTGGCCAGATGTAAAAGCTTTTCTTCCTCCTCTCTAGACCATTCTGTTTTTTTAATGCTTGGATCCAGCCATTCATACCTGTCACAAAGAAATGGTGTTATTCCATAATTAATAACATAGATTAATTCTTCATGAACCCAAGTTTCTTGTCCTAAAAGCATGCTGCAAATTATCTTATTCCCTTCCCTTTGAAGCTACTTTCTTCCTCTTTTTTTAATTATCATATTAGTATCTTTAATAACTCTCTATCTGCTCTGAGAGCTAGTAAGTTTTGCTCTCCTCTGCCACCATCATTGTTGAAGTCATTCTGCTCATAAGGTTCCACTCAGGGTCAGGTTTCCCCATTTGTAAACACTCCAGATGTATTTAGGATAATATTATGGGTTATTTTGGTATAAAATGCATTTTTATACATTTAAACATATTCTATGAAACTGCAATATTTTTCACTAGTGGGATTGTAGATGAAATTTTCCCAATGTCAAAACTATGCTTTTAGTTGGGAATTTATTCCTAAATTCCTTGTTATTTTCACTTTTGCTTTAAAGTTTCCAAAGTCTTGAAATATTTCTTTTACCATCATAGGTCTATAACATAGGCAATTATACTTATTTCAACTTGCTGGGAAACTGAAGTCCAAATATGTATATTAACTTGCTCCAAGTCAAACAAGTTCATGAGAAGACCAGGATTAGGACCCAGTTTTCCTGACTCTCAGATCTTTACACAACATTCTAATTCCAGCTCTTTCCTTAATTAAATTCAAAGAACTGCCATGTGTCCCCCATTAAAACTAAGTACACATTAAGTTTTTTCCAGCTTCCCCTCACTGACTTGCACATACCATCTGGCCTTGCACTGTTTTGCTGATTTCCTATGCAACAGGGAAGCAATCCGAGACCACTGATTCTTCCCATATTTCATTACCGCTGCTTTGAGAATTTCATCCTAAGGAAATGAACAAGAAAAAAATATAACAACAAAAATTATTTGTAAGAATCAACACAGCATCAATTCTATGGTTTTCCAAACAAGGTTAGGGAACATTCCTTCTTCCCCCCCCCAAAAAAATGGAGAATCAGGAATTGTGGAACTGGAAAAGAAATGAAAAAAATTAAGTGATTCAATGGTCTCATTCCACTGATGAAGAAACCAAGGTCAAAAAAAGGATTCCCAAAGTCACCTAGCTGATACCTGGCAGAAGTGATATTAACTCTTCTGACTCTTCCATCAAGTCCTTTCCCACTATACCACAGTGTAAAGTTGGACATGTAATCCAGTAGGCTTAGATTTGAATTTTACCACTGACATTCACTTACTGTATTAATTACAAGAAACCTGACCTCACTTCATTTTCCTCATCAGTAAAGTGAGGATAATATAGTATTCACTTCGCAGATGAGTAAATATAATCCACTTGGCAAACATTAAACCATTATATAAAGTTTACCTATTGCTATTATTATTACACTGGCTTAATACTTCTAATATGGGCCTGGGCCTGTAACTTCATGGATGATTTTAAAAAAAAAAAAAAAAAAAAAAAGCATTGGTGTATTTTAACTGTGAAAAATGTTTAAATGTTTAAAATAAAGTGTACTATGACCTTGTCATGTCCCTATTTAGTAAATTCCAAGGGCTCTCTATTTTGTCCAGGAACTAACCTGGATCCTTCCTACCCTTTCTCTTTTCCTATAACTTATCTTCCCTCCCACATTTGCAAAAATGTTTGTGGCAGCCCTTTTTATAGGAGCAAGGAACTGGAAACTAAGTGGATGTCCATCAGTTGGAGAATGTCTGAATAAGTTATGGAATATGAATGTTATGGAATATTACTGTTCTATAAGAAATAATCAGCAGGATGATTACAGAGAGGCCTGGGGAGACCTATATGAATTGATGCTAAGTGAAGTGAGTAGAACCAGGAGATCATTGTACACAGCAACAAGATTATGTGATGATCAACTCTGATGGACAGGACTCTTTTCAACAAATGAAATGATTCAGGCCAGTTCCAACAGACTTGTGATGGAGAGAGACATCCACATCCAGAGAGAGGACTATGGGGATTGAATATGGATCACAACATGGTATTTTCACCTTTTTTGTTATTTGCTTGCTTTTGTTTTTTTTTTATGCTTTTCCCCTTTTGATCTGGTTGTTTTTGTGCAGCATGATAAATGTGGAAATATGCTAAGAAGAATTGTACATGTTTAACTTATATTGGAATACTTACTTCTAGGGAGGGGGAAGCAAGGAGGGAAAAAATTTTGGAACACAAGATTTTGAAAGGGTGAATGTTGAAAACTATCTTTGCATGTATTTTGAAAAATAAAAAGTATTATTATAACAACAAAAATAAAAATAAAGTAACTTCTCTTCCTTGATGAAAAGGCCAGAGCTGCATGGAAATTTTTCAGTTCAAACAAAAGAGTTAAGAGAAATATAAAAAGATAAACCACAAATGAACAACCATAAAGGACTAGATAAGGATAGACTGCTTATACTTTATTAACTGGAGATGATCTGTCTCTCCTCTGAGCCCAATCATCTATTAGGCAGGAGTCATTGAGAAAGCCCAATTAGACAAGATATAGAAGTGGATTTGTTATTTCTTGATGATCTCAAAAGACTAGAAACATTTGGAGTGAGGGAAGAGGGAGTTCTCCCACATAAGAATCATGTACAAGCAGACATTTAAATAAATAAGGAAATTCTGCCCCCAGCCCCGGATTTGTGGGGGGAGCAATTGATACTTGAACCTTGCTCTCATCTGATTCCATGCAAAGATGGAATACACATACACACACGAACCAAAAAATATTTTATTTTATTAACAGGGAAAGAGAAGAAGTAGGGAGGGGAAGATTAAGGGGGAAGAGTGGATTTAAGGAGGAGAGACTTAATACTAGGCAAAACAAACTAAAGACATGTAAAATATTTCTAGCTCTTTTTGAAGTGACAAAGAATGGGAATCTGAAGGTGTACCCATAAATTGGGGTATCAATGAACCAGCTTTGGAATATGAATATAGCATGATATTGTGCTGCAAGAAATGATGAATGGGATCATTTCATAGAAATCTGGGAAGACAGATAAAATGATGAAGAATAAGGTGAACAAAACCAAAACAATTTATAAAGTGACAATATAGTAAAGGCAAAAAATCTCAAAGAATTAGGAACTCTGATCAGCCTAACAACCAATCATGATTTCAGAGGATTGATGATGAATCCTGCTATTCAACTCCTGACAGAGATAAAGTACTCTGGGCAGAATATTGTATGATGGGGGGGAGAGAGGTAGAGAAGGAAGGAGGGAGGATATGAAAGATGGCTAATGCACATCAGCACTTGCTTTGCAATTTATACAACTTACAGTCTTGGAGAACAACTTAACTGAAGAACTTAAGAACACTGAAAAGTAAATGACTTGCACAGGGTCAAGACAAACGTGTCAGATATGACTTTCACACAAGTTTTCCTGATTGATGGTAGCTTTCTTATCTACATGCCTTATGTAGTGCTATTCTGCACTAATGATGAACAAAAAAAAAGTTAGATTTAAAAGAATCCAATAAATCCCAGAAATTGCTCAAAAGTATATTAAACTTTCCCCTACCACACATTCTGATGGCCTATAAGCTCTCTGACAAAAATCCTTTTTTAATCTAGACTTCTTTTATTATCCCCAACAGCTAGCAAATTTTTATAGAATTAACACAGGAGAATTGTTGAATAGGCAGCTTTCCTATGTTATCCTACCCACTGGCTCCATTCCAGAATTCCAACTCTATTAAATGAATCCAAATGTTCTGAACCTTAGCTTCAACTAAGATGTAACCATTCTATCTTAATAAGCCAAGTTCACAACATGTCCTCTGTGAACTATAATAGCTCCTACAGTTTCTTCTCTACACAATTCTTCAGAAAACTACCCAAACAACCTTCCAAAGATCTAATCACTCCTGGCTCAAAAAACCTTGCCTATTGTTTGTAAATGCAAATTTCTTAGTCTTCCTCCAATATGCTTTCCCAATAATATTTCACCTTAATCTCTCTTCTTACACTTTTATTTTCCAGAAATATGAATCACTCAGAATACTCACCTCCATGTGCTCAGGCTATTTCCCCATATCTGGAATAAACTCCCTCCTACACCCAAAGCTTTAAGAATCATTACTGTCTTTCAGGACTTAGCTGAAACACTTTCCATCATCCCAGCTGAAAATGTTTTATTTTACTCCTATTATCAACTAGGGCACCAGAAAAAGGAATAATCTGCCTGAAGAAGAGAAAGTTCATCAGGACAGGAAAGCTGTCTACAAACACATCACAGGAACACTGATCTGCTATAGTATAAGGAGATATTAAAGGCAGTATAATCATAAACCTCTTCTTTTGGAAATGAGAAAAGTGAAACTCAGGAATATTGACTGCCCCAATGTCACAAAGATATTAAACTCCAGATTTCAACTTAGGTCCTCAACCTAGCTGAAACTGAATTATTGCCACTTTAAGAGAAATAATAGAAAAAAGTGCAGAAAGTGGCATTTTCTATCACAGCCAACATGTAGATCTGTTTTGCTTGACTATGTTTAATAGCAATAAAGAAAGGAAAAAAAGGAAAGAAGGAGCCATTGGAGAATATAAAAATAGAAAAAAATAGAAGGTTCTGAGTCTAAACATAGAAAAGGACAACTTTGAAACTAACAAATTGAATTTATATATAGATATATAGATATAGATATATATAGATATATAAGTGTGTGTGTGTGTGTGTGTGTATGTATATATATATATATAATCCCCCTGAGGCAATTGAGGTGACTTGCCCAGGGATCACACAGCCAGGAAGTGTTAAGTGTCTGAGATCAAATTTGAACTCAGATGCTCCTGACCTCAGGGCTGGTGCTCTATCCACTATCCAGGGGTTCTCAGCCCCAGCTGGGTTATGGCAAATGGGCTGAGGGGGCGGAGACAAGTGTGAGGTTTTGTTTTTACTATAGTCTGGCCCTCCAACAGTCTGAGGGACAGTGAACAGGCTCTCTATTTAAAAAGTTTGAGGACCACTGCTTACCACTTAGCTGCCTCTCATATTTTTTTAAAAGCTATAAGCAATATTTGCAGTTTTATGCATAATCTTTTTTGTTTGTTGAACATGGAAATGTCCATTTTTTGGGTGACTGTCAAGTTCAGAATAACAAAACATTTTAAAAGGCCGTCATTTGGAAGGATTAAATTCGTCTGAAAACACAATCAACTAGAGTCAGTGAAAATACAAGCAGCGTACAGGTGGTACAATACATAGAACCCTGCACTTAGAATCAGGAGGACAAATTCAAAACCTGCCTCAGACACACCACCATGTGACCCCAGGCAAATCAGACGATTTCATCTATTAAAAGAAAAGAACAGCATCATCTTCCTCTGAGGGCGGCAGTGAAGATAAATATACAGCACTCTGCGAACTTTGTTGGCTGTTACTGTTAGGGCCGAGTTTGGCAGAAGACAAATTTCGCTTCATATAAGGAAAAACTCCTTAGAAATTAGTCATTTAAAATGACAATGAGTACCTTGGCAAGCAATGGGTTTGATCTCTGCCAATTGGACTTTTCAAGTCCAGGCCTCAATTTCCAAATTCCGAGAGCTGGATTCCATGACTCCAGAATCCCTTCCCGCGCTACAATCCATGACCTATGCCGCGGTGGGGAATTTTTTTCAGATCATGCGTAGAGACAGAGTGCACTAAGATCCCCTTCAAACTCTCGAGAGCCCATGATTGTGTAAAAAGCTTCCTGGAAGGCGTCGCCTAAAGAGGGCCTTAGAGGATAAAGAGAAATTTGACATTATATGATAGGTGAGAAGGACATCCCAGGAGAACGAACAGTAGGAGCAAAGACACCAAGAGCGGGAGGATGGGAGCAGGATGCTCATGGACCGCTGCCCAGTCGTCCAGTTTTGACTGGCTCGTAGACCGCGTGGAAACAAGGAGATAATTCTGGAAAGGCAGGGTGGCGTCAAATCATAAAGGCCAAAGGGAAGCAGGGGAAAGGCGCACGGACAGAGACCTTTAAGGTCCCTTCCAACTTTACACACTCTAGGTTTCTGACCACCCCTCCCCGCCCCCATAGCCACTCTAACAGCAAGGCGCATGCGCACACACCACCGCAGGGGGCCAGGTAGAGTGGCAGGAAGAAGAAACTCACCTCCGTATTCCTCCATACGCCCCCTTTAATCATAATCCGAGGCATCTTGGCGGAAGGATGAGCGATTCGGCAATCAGCCGAAGCGACCGGACGAACACTGAAATGGCGTAGCGGTCCCCGAACTCAAAACCAACCCTTCTTCCCAGCACGACCTTCGGCTTCAGAGTGCTCTGCGCAGGCGTAGAGAGGAGGTTAGTCACGCGAGATTACCGGGTCGCTGGGACTAACCCAAACAAGGTAGACCGATTCCCGGTAAAAGAGCCCGCCTTCGCTTAAAGGCACGCAGGCGCATAAATAACGAATAAGTATCTTCGTTCCCGGATCGATCTGCGGTTGCGTCGATGAAGGGAGGGGCTAGAGGGCAGCGGTGCGCTTTAGCGCCATCTGACGGCGGGAGGTGCGTCATATAAAGGAAAGTTAGTTCTGTCGCTGGGTGTTTCCAAGACAGCTCAAAGCTTTGGAGGCAGAAATTCGATCCCGTCCAATTCCAGGAGTATTGATTAGATGCCTGTAATGTGAATGGCTGGGCCCTGGGCCAGAACTGTCCGGGCTAGAAATTCAAAGGCAAAAAAGGCCCATGCTTGCCCTCGGGGGCCTTACATAATTTCCTGCAACTGATAAGTAAATATAATGAAGCAGGCGTCCACAGCCCTAAGTGACTCAGGCCCGAGACTAGGAGCCGTCTGGGACTTCAGAGGCTTTCTCATTCCTCCCGGGATCCCCCACGTCTCCCTCCCTTCCCACCCCCATCCCAACGGCCCTCCCCCTCAAGGATTGTCTTTCCGCACTTGCCTGGGGAGGCTGGGAAGGGCAAGAATTAGTTGTTTTATGAGTGATTAAGAATTTTGCTACAAGTTTTTTCTCTGTTGTATTTTGTTCAGATGTTTCAGTTAGCCATTATATTATTTTATTTTTGATGTTTTGTCTGATCAGTGAGTGTTAAGGACCCTGCCAGAGTGCGGAACCCTGAAAGCCTGTAAAGGGTTAAAGGGGACTTTACCATTAAGGGGGGAGGGGTTGTGAATCGTAACACACTTGAAGGAATTGCAATCAGCCTGTACTGACACATGTTTGTGAATTGGGAATGAAATAAATCAGAGGGAAGAGAGGGGTCAGAGACCGCAACTGCCTCTCAGTCCCCTTGTCTTATCCTCCCACATGAAGGGATCAGAAGCTGGTCAGGTGGCGCCTGCAACAAGGGGGATCTCAGTTAATGTTTGTTTATATTTATTCTTGCTTATTAAGAATATTTCTTATTATATCATATAAGCATATTATTTATTGTTCTAAATATTACGGAATGTTTATTTTGTATAAAATATATAAAGAAGAGGCAAAAGACAAACCCTGCCTCTCCCAGAGCTCACAATCTAATAGAGACAAGGAAATAAGTAAATACAAGCAAGCTATGAGAAAACAGAGAAAACAGGAAATAATTAGAGGAAGGAAGACACCAAAATTAAAGGGATTTAGGAAAGACTTTTTGTAAAAGATAATCTGCATTGGCTTGGAGTTGGAATTGAGAATAAAGTTCTCTTAATTTTGGCGTAGCATAAGAGCCTTCAGGGTGACCTAAACACAGCTGCTACAAAACCATATAGAAAGGCTCAGCATAAAATGGAACTGAGCTGCCTCATTCCAAGGGCATCCATAAATACAGCTAGCTGGAACAAAACAGCTGAAAAAGAGGACAAATTTGTCAGCATTTCCTTACAAATCTATTTTCATCATCTCTGACAGAGGCACCACTGAATTCTAGCCTTAGGCCTTCAGTCCCCAGTACCCCACATGAAGAAGCTGAATAGAAAAAGCTGGGAATAGTAACTGGCCCACATATGATGTAGCCCAAGTGCCATTATTAAACATTAGAGGAAAATGAAAGGAAATACCTTTTACAACTATAGATTAGGGGAAAGTCTTAATCAAAGGTGGAAAAGAGGCAATTATAAAACAGATCATTTAAATTGTATGCAGCCTTAAAAACCTTATTAGTACAATTACATCACCACAGCACACTGAATATGTGATAACTATAGTATAACATCACCCCAGCACACTGAGCATGTGCGAACTAGAGTATGATTACATCACCCCAGCACACTAAATATGTGATAACTATGGTATGATTACATCACCACAGCACACAAGAGCTAAACTATAAACACCTTGATATTATGTAAATGCCTCTTTACTGCAAGTATATCTGCTTCAAGTAAAACACAGGTTGTCACACCTCCTCTGACTTCTGAAGAAGGCTGAACCGCCCCCAAGGGGTGATGAGAGCTATACTATACATTGGCAGCAGGTTCCCTCTCGGCTGAAGGGTCTTATACCTCACCCAGAGTTCCCCCACTATGGCCCTCTTCATATTTCTACCATGTTTAACATATATTGGACTACTTGCCATCTAGAGAAGAGGGAGAGGGGGAAAATTGGAACACAAGGTTTTGTAAGGGTTAATGTTGAAGAATTATTTATGCATATGTTTTGAAAAATAAAGCTTTAATTAAAAAAAAGAAAGAAAGAAAGAAAAAAGAAAAAACTGAACTGCTTTATGGCAAATAAATGCCATAGAATGCTATTGAATTGTAAGAAGATATGAACACAAAGAATTCAGAGAAATATGAGAAAACCTGTGTGAATTGATACAAAGGTAGTCAAGTAGGTAGTTGTATGGGAGTGTACAAATAATTGTTTTATCATCAGAAGCAGTAAGTATGACCCAAGTATACACTGGTGTCAGTCACCTACTAGCTCTGTCCTCTACCTTCTAAAGGCCCTCATTTTTTTTTGTGCTATCTATCTAGAATGAGAAAGTTTATAAATCATCTTACTTAAAGGAAATCAGTTCCACCTAAATCTACTTAACTGTATTAAAACTACATCTTAATTTGGTAGCAACTGCTTTCAACTTCTAGAATTATGGCTATATCCACAAAATGAATTTTATGGTTTTTTTTTTTTTTCTTTCAAGGCAATTGGGATTAAGTGACTTGTCTATGGTCATACATCTAGGAAGTGTTAAGTGTCTGAGACCTTATATGAACTCAAGCCCTCCTGACTTCAGGGCTGTTGCTCTGTTCACTGTGCCACCTAGCTGGCTCTATCACCTAAGTTTTATTTTATTTTTTTATTTAATTTTTTTTCTTTTCTTTATTATTTTTAATTGAAGCTTTTTATTTACAAAGCATATGCATGGATAATTTTTCCAACATTGACCCTTGCAAAACCTTTTGTTGGAATAATTGATATTATTCCAAATCTGATTCCAGGCATGACTGTTAAGAAGGTCATTAAATCAATGATCCATAATGCCAACAGCTCTTAATGTTAATATTTCTGAGCTTTATCTCAGAGAAAAGTAAGGAAAGTGACTTTTGGTTTGGCAGAGCTTTGTTGTTCAATTGTGTCTGACTCTTCATGATCCCATTTGAGGTTTTATTGCCAAAAATACTGGAGTGGTTTGCCATTTCCTTTTCTAGCTCATTTTACAAATGAGGAAACTGAGGCTTACAGAGTGACAGTAACTTTCTCAATGTTACATAGCTAAATAGTGTCTGAGGCTGGATTTGAACTCAGTTCTTCCTGATGGTAGCCTGGATATTTTATCCATTGAACCAGATGTAGGACTCTCCTGAATTGTTTTCTGCTGTATGACATTTCCTCTTGAATGAAAATTGGCTAAAATTCTAAGCCAGGCTTTGATATTCTATCATTACAATTGTCTATCTATATAACTCTTGCCTGGAATTGTCATCGAATTAGGGAACATTTTTCCCTTCCTATAGCTACATCCCTCTTTTTTTCTTTTATGGCAAATTTGTCCAGCATAGCAAGACTTTCTATATCTTTAACCTTTATAATCACTTCTACATGAGGACTTATCTGTCCAATTCAGGGACAAATCAATCAACAAGAATTTATTAAGCACTTAATATATGCCAAGCAATATACTAGGACCTGGGGAAATAAATTTTTAAAATGAAACTCATTATTCAGAAGGAGTTTACATCCTAGTGAGGAAGAGAATATACATGTCTAAGTAGACAGAATCAATATACACAAAATGAAAAGGTATTACGATCTCCTCCTTGAGGAGATCAGGCAAAGCTTCATGTAAAAGGTGATAGCTAAGCTGAATTTTGAAGGAAATAAAAACTCCTATGAGCAGAAGATATTGAGAAAAAGACACCCTAATAACGTTTGGGGGTCCCCAGGTCAGGATCGCAGGTATGGCAAAAGAATTCACAGAACCAGTCTCCAAGTTAAGTGGCAAAGGATTTTTAAATGCTGAAAATGGGGCTAGATTCCAAAAGAGAAATAGCAGAGTACTAAGAAACAGAGAACAACTTTATCCAGCTTTCTACCATTGGCATGTTGTTTCTGGCCCAGAGATAGGACAGAGGAGTAGTCTTCCGGAATTTGGTCCTCACTGACCAGATTACTACTATCAATCAGCAATGAATTGAGAAGTAGTCAATTCAGAATCAGACAGATTGTTGTTCTTAGATGGGGAGTTGTAGAAAGTCCTTTGAGGCAGACTCCAAAACTAGAAGATTTAGGATTTCCTGACTTACTGTTAGAACAGAAGCCCCCTGCCCTAAAATCAGGGAACCACAAAATCATATGACATCAAAGATAAAGGAGGCCAGGTACAAAAAGCAGTATGAAGTCTTAGAAATTCAAGTTGAAAGGGGCAGCTAGATGGTGCAGTGGATAGAACACCAGCCCTGAAGTCAAGAGAAACCTGAGTTCAAATTCAGCCTCACACTACTAGCTGTGTGACTCTGGACAAGTCACTTACCCCCAATTGTCTGGAGTGATGGGGAAGAAAGAAAATGGGAGATGGAATGCCATGTGTGAGAAACAAAGGGAAAGCCATTTTGGCTGGATTGTAGCATTTCAAAGGGTTATTAATGTAAAATGAGATGACTGAAAAGATAGATTAGGACCAGGTTGTAAAGTACTTTAAAAAGCAACGATTTATATGTGATCCTAGAGGCAGTGAAGAGTACCTTGAGAAGGGAAATGACATGGCTAGATCTTTACTTAAGAGCAATCACATCAGCCATATGCTGGATGGATTAAAATGAAACTAATTAAGAGGTCTTGGCAGCAGTCCATACAAGAAATGATGAGGATCTGAATTAAGATGCTAGTGAGTAATGGAAAAAAAAAAAAAAAGAAAAGAAAAGAAAGAATAGAAACATATAAATAAAAACACGTTTGTCTGGTGCATCTTCAAGAGTGGATCAGCCCGTGCCTGAAAGTTGTTGGAAGGAGGAGGAATAGGAAGAAAAGGAGGAGATGGTGATGAAGAAGAAAATGAAAACATTCAGCAAAAAGGAAACACCTTAAATCTAAACAATAGATTCACAAGAACTACAACTTTGAGAGAAAAACATTTTCTGTGACCACTAGGTGGCACACTGGGAACATAGAGGCTGGCCTGGTCTTTTAAAATTCAGGAGGACCCAGATGCATGTGAATGGTCATTCACCAACTGACTCTGCTACATACATTAGATGTGCCAAATCCTTATGACTTTGAAAGGTTTATTTGTCCATCACTGTCCTGCTTCTGCCCATAACAACTGTCCACTCCTCCTCTTTTTTGGACAATGTCCCTTTTGTAATTCCTCAAGCCTCTCATACTGAGAACAAACATTTAATCTGATTAATAAAAGCAGAATAAAACAAAATTAAATTCAGTCAGGAAATAGTTATTAAGTACCTAATAAATTCATGATAAGCCCTGCAGATACAAAGAAAGGAAAAAGACATTTTCATTTACCTGCTTGAAGAACCACAAATGGGATATTTGAACACAGAGATAGCAGGGTGTGACTACAACTAGAAAGTGCCTCATATTTACAGGACACATTGCCTCTAATCTGATATGGAGGTCACTTTACCTTGTCACAAAAATTTTTCAGTCTGAGGCTCACATGCTTTAACCCTTATATTCACTGCAACGGGAGAACCTATATGTCTAGTTAGAACAAATTCAGGAACCAATAAATCAGTCAACAATCATTAAGTATTTAATGTGCTAGGTACTATGCCAGGCCCCAAGAGTACAAATATAATGAATGAAATAGTCCCTAGTCTGCAGCAATATAGACTACTTTGTACTCTAAGCAGGCAACAACTATAGAACTATATCTGCAAAATTGATTTGGTTGATTTGACAGACAAGAGAAGTCCTAATCAATGAAAACTTGGATAATTTTTATTGTACCGCAGCTGTGGTCTCCCAAGTTGGCTAACTCATCAACTCGGCTCACTGTCTAATTTACCACCCACTTCTAGTTTCTCACTCAAGCCCAAAAAAGTGATACTGTCTGGCTGCTAAAGTCCTAGCCCAGAAAGATGGGGAGAAAGAGACAGAGAGATACGGAGGAGAAGGATGGAAGGGAGGGGAGGCAGAAGGGAGGATTAGTTATGTCTTAAACACCATGCTCCTCCAAAACAAAGCTTCCTAAACTGTGGACTGTCATCCCCCGTGGATGGTCATGAAATTGAATGTGGGAGATCATGGAATTATCAGTAAATGTTTGATTTATATATCTATATGTCTGGGATCATGTAAAAATTTCTTGGGCAAAAAGAGGTTGTGAGTGAAAAATATTTAAGAAGCCCTGCTCTAGAAGATACCCCACTTCCCTGATAACTTTAGTTTACTCCTTTTATCCACCATCCATTCTCCTCTTGGCAAATCAAGCAGATGAAATTGAAATTGGCAGAACAAAGAAAAATTATATATAACTATGTCTACAAATACAAACACTAAAATGTAGC
This sequence comes from Sminthopsis crassicaudata, assembly GCF_048593235.1. Taxonomy (NCBI): domain Eukaryota; kingdom Metazoa; phylum Chordata; class Mammalia; order Dasyuromorphia; family Dasyuridae; genus Sminthopsis; species Sminthopsis crassicaudata. Next base: position 274,366,109 of record NC_133620.1, read on the forward strand.
TGAGTTCTAATTTCATTGTAATAACCCATCTCCAGGACAGGTGACTAAAAATGCTTCCTTCCTTTTAGTAAAGAGGAGACTTTCGAATGGGGCAAGATGATCAATTATGGTGGAGTAGAAAGGGATGGGAAGTGAGAAAGGGAGAAAATAAGTGACCATGAACTAGAAATTAAAGGTTATCAAGAAAACTTTAATATTTTTAAAAGAAAATTCATATTTAATAAAAAGTCAACCTGAATATAATAAGCAAGAAGGCTGTACTCTGCCGTGTTTTTTACATAACCTCCCAAAAAGTTTTATTCTTATAGCATCCAATGCTTTTCAAACTGTCACCACTTTTTGTTTCGCCACTGCTACAGGGGGGAATAACCAATCCATTAGGGGGACTGCTGGCATCCAGGCATCGAGTTCTTCTACTTCCTTTATTTCTTTTTTCTTTCTCATTTTTTTCTCCTTCACAAAATAAGGCAAGCTGCAGAAAGAACAGACCAGATGTTATATGACAGCAACATTTACTTGTACAATTATAGAGAGACATCATAATGTTGAGGAAAGAACCCTGGGCTTAAAATCAGAAAACTTGAATTTAAATCCCAGCTTTGCTTTACAGGTGATGCGAGACTGAACAAGTCATTTTTAACTCTCATCACTTCAATTTCTAGGCCTATGAAAGGGGGCTGATGATACTTGGACTACAGTTAGATTGCTAATTAGTGCAAATAACCAACCCTCTAAAGTAGTCCCATGTATCTGAATTTACACTATTAGAGAAGGGCAGTTTCCCCAGTGACCAACGCATGGTCACTTGCATACCATGCTTGCTTAATGAATATTGAATAGATGATTCTCAAATCTATAAGCCCCCACATCACCATATTTTCAGACTACCTTCCACTTGGGTGTCATGCTGGCACCTCAACCTTAAAAAAAAAAAAAAAAAGAAGATAACCTGTTGTCTTAAAAATTCACCCATTTTTCCTTCCCTAATTCTACCTCTTTCTCCTCCCCCCTTCCAAAAAGTTAAAAAAAAAAAAGCCCCTCCTCTTGATCTTTCAGATTTTTGTGGCAGAAATCTACATTCACCAATGTCCCATTAAGTCAACAGTCCTTTCAGTCAAGAGTTCTGAATTCACATAACTATACAATCATTAAAACTGTATTTTTCATGGAATCATGATAAAAGAATGTTAAAAGAAGGGGCAGCTAGGTAGTGCAGCGGATAGAGTACAGCTTCTTAAACTGTGGTTTGTGATCCCATTTTCTTAAAGTGTGATTTGTGACTCAATTTATGGTCTTGTAAATGAATATGGGGGTTGTGAATTATGATTTATTATCATTAAATACTTGGTGTATATATTTGTAATCCATTGTCACATAAAATTTCTCAGGCAAAAAGGGATCATGAATGGAAAAACTTTAAGAAGTCCTGGGACAGAGTGTGAGGCCTGGCTTCATGTGGCATTCAAATCTGGCCTTAGACACTTGAATAACTGACTGTGGGCAGGTCACTGAACCCAAATTGTCTGAAAGAAAGAAAGAAAAAGAAAGAAAGAAAGAAAGAAAGAAAGAGAGAGAGAGAGAGAGAGAGAGAGAGAGAGAGAGAGAGAGGGAGGGAGGGAGGGAGGGAGGGAGGGAGGGAAAAGAAAAGAAAAAGAAAAAGAAAGAAAAAATGCAAAAAGAATGTCAGCTCTTTGAAGGCAGGGACAGTTTCTTTTTTACCTTTGTATCTTCAGCACATGCTTCGCATATAACATATAACTGATAAATGTTTCCAATATTTTATAAATCCCCACACTTGTTTTACACGAGAACTCCTATTCAACATGTCCAAAACTGAACTTATCAGCATCTTGTTCACTGCCTCTTGTTCTCTTATAGGATCTGAGTTCTAATCTCAATTCTAAAGAATATTGACCTTAAAGTCAGAAGATCTAGGATCACATACCAACTCTGCCTGCTATGTGACCTTCACTGAACCTCTCTGAGTCTCAGTTTCCTCATACATCAAATAGGGAAGTAGTCAGATTAAATTTCCATCTCTAGAGTTATGATGCTATTGACATCCATGTAATAATAACAATTTATATTTTTATTTATATAGCACTTTAAGGTTTGCAAAGCACTTTACAAATATTGTCTCATTTGATAAGTGTTATCACAATTCCCACTTAACAGGTGAAGAAACTGAAGCAGACAAAGATTAAAGGGCTCACCCAGAGTCATACAGATAATAATTGTTTAAGGCAGAATTTGAACTCAGGTGTTCTTCTTGATTTTAGGTTCAGCAATCTATCATGTCACCCAGCTACTACCTGTCTTCAAAAATGCTACTTCTCCTGAATTTTATATTTTAATCAAAGACATTTCTAGTGGTCTAGAATCAAAACCTCAGAAGTCTCTGTTCTTTCTCTCTAGGCAGTGTAGTACAGTGAAAAGAATCCTGGGTTTGGAATTGGATTCATGTCATATTCTTGTTTAATCACATTCAACTCTTCATGACCCCATTTGAGATTTTTCTTGGCAAAAATACTGGAATAGTTTGCCATTTTCTTCTCCAGCTTATTTTACAGCTGAGGAAACTGAGGCAAAAGGGATGAAGTGACTTGTAACAAAATCACACAGATAGGAAGTGTTTAAAACTAGATTTGTACTCAGTCCTGTTCATTAATGCTTGGACCAGATGACCTTTAAGGTCCTTCCCAGTTCTAAATCTTTGATCCTAATTGATAAAAAGTATCATAATGTAGTCTTATTGATCTCTAAAATTATTTTTCAATCTACCTAGCTAATCTCATCCCTAAGATTCAGTCATTTGGAATAGAATCATCCCTAAAGTTTAATTAAAGATTTACCAGGTAAATGTGGAAATGATGACAAAACCTCCCCAATATATTGTGTTTTACCCAGCCAAAGCCTGGTAAATCGAAGGAGGATTAATTATAAGCTGAAAGATGAGAAAATTAAATTCTTAAGAAGTAAAATGACTTACTTAAGGTTATACAGAATGGAGGAACTAGAATTTAAAAAACACATCATCTAACTCAAAATTTAACCTTCTTTTCATTATACCCGCTTTTCCTTCTCAAAAAAGATTAAAAAATGAAAATTCGTTAGGCAAATTCTGACCATGCATTGTGATCTACCTAAATAAAAAATATAAAATAACTTAACAATACTCACTGATACTCTTTTGGCAGAGGTTCCAGAGGAATAAATGTATCTACTTTCTTTACATATGGGATTCTGAAAACAATGAAAGGCAACCATAAAATTAGCAAAGATTGGCACTGTACCCAGATCAACATTTGTTTTCACCGAAATAGAAATTCCTTCTATTCTGTAATAGATGTTACTTTGTTGCATTTTTATAAATATAACCCAGAGTTCTTACATAAGACCTTCTTGATGGAAAGACTGATTATTTGATGCTCAGTATTTCTTGAGGAGAGAGAGAGAGAGAGAGAGAGAGAGAGAGAGAGAGAGAGAGAGAGAGAGAGAGAGAGAGAGAGAGAGAGAGAGAGAGAGAGAAGAAGAAGGAGGAGGAGGAGGAGGAGGAGGAGGAGGAGGAGGAGGAGGAGGAGGAGGAGGAGGAGGAGGAGGAGAGGGAGGGAGGGAGGGAGGGAGAGAGAGAGCTCTCTTCTTGTCTCTAGCATACAAAGTGGTTCTAGCTTCTGGAAGGAGGATTCATGTAGAGGAGCCAGGATTCAATATGTCTCTGATTTCCAGCTTACTAGACTAAAAATTTCCAGGAATTTTCCTTTAAATGAAATAGGATATTCATTCTCTCTGTGTCTCTCTCTCTGTCTCTGACTGTCTCTCTCTATGTCTCTGTTTCTGTGTCTCTTTCATTTTATTCCTCACTCACTTTATATTGTCTAGTATATTCTAATCCGTATAAATTCTCTGATTTCTATTTGCAGTCTGCTTGGGTGAATAGGTTTATTCACTATTTGTGATGATCTTCTTATAATTATCATTTGGTGCAAAGACAATTAAGCCTTTGTATAGTCTTCTCCCCATTAAAAGATGGCAACCAAAAAAGCAACTAAACTTAAATCATTTCCCCTAAACTAACAGTATTTAAGGGAGCAGATAGGTATCATTCTAATTTTATAAACCTGCTTTGAGGAAAGCAGAACTGGTTAGTCTCAATGCTCCATTCGCCTTCCCTTTAGGTAGGAATCAAAATTTTCCTTGGAGAAGGATAAACGAGATTCCAGAGCTACCTCTTTATACTTCCCTGCAAGCTACATTTATTCAAACTCATGTGTATATATGTGTTTGTGTGTGTATGTATACATATATATGTATACATACACACACAATGTATACATATATGTGTATACATACACACACAATGTATACATATATGTGTATACATACACACAATGTATACATATATATGTATACATACACACAATGTATACATATATATGTATACATACACACAATGTATACATATATATGTATACATACACACACAAACACATATATACACATGAGTTTGAATAAATGTAGCTTGCGGATATATATATATATATATATGAGCAAATACACACACATATACTCACATATATATATACTTATATATACATCTTGAAATTATAAATAAAATTACCCAAAAAAGCCAGTATGCTGGTAAATGGGAAAAAACTACTACCACACATAGAATATTCAACTAAATATCAGATTTTTTAAAATATGTTAGTTTTGCCAGACTAATTTATTTACCCTTTGGAATTTTTTGTTGCAATAAATGGCTGGGAATAGGGAAGGAAGAGGGATACATTTGGAAACATAGGTAATAGAAAACCCAAAAGCTATCAATGAATTTAAAACACACACACAATGCCACACTTTTCCATGTTCTTCCAAAATAAACACTCATTAATTTTCACCTTTGATTAGTTGGATCTCTTTACTCCAATGGATTTGAGTTAGAGCTCATGTTATTTGTGATAGAAATCAAACATCAATAGTCTTAAGTCTATCTAGAAATTTAAGCGACTTTGCTGGGGGTGATTAAAGACTTGCTTTAAGTCTCTCATCCCTCCAGCCCATCCTCTATTCAGCTGTCAAACTGATTAAGGTCTGACTTTAATGAACTGATATTCAGTAAATTCCAGTGACTCTTTATAATCTTCAGGGCCAAAAATAAAATTTTCTGTCATTCAAAGACCTTCCTACCATGGGTGCTATCTACACCTTGTCTCCTGATACTCAGGGATCTTATAATACTGCCCTCATTGCTGTTCCTTGACACTCAAACTCCCAACTCTAGGCATTTTCATTGGCTAATCCTCATTCCTAGAATTCTCTTCATCTGTGCCCCCTGGTTTTCAGTTTCATTTTGGTTATGTCCAGCTCTTTGTGACTCATTTGGGGTTTTCTTAGCAAAGATACTGCAGTAATTTGCCATTCCCTTCTCCTGGTCATTTTACAGATAAGGAAATGAATGCAAACAGGGTTAAGTAATTTGCCCAGGGTCACATAGCTAATAATTGCCTGAAGCCATATTTGAATTTAGGTCCTCCAGACTCTAGGATTGGTTCACTATCCACTGTACCTAGCTAAATCTCATGTTTTACAAGAGGCTTTTTTTCCTATCCCCTCTTAAAGTTAGTGCCTTTCCTCTTTTAACTATCTCCCATCTATCCTGTATATTTTGTTTGGACATAGTTGTTTGCATGTTCTCTCTCCTCATTAGATTGGGAGAACCTTGAGAGTAGGGTCTATCTTTTATGTATATTTGTATTCTCAGCATTAAGCCTAAGGTCTAGCATATACATAGTATGTGCTTATTGATTGGAGTTTTGATGAGGATTACCTCCTGTCTTAGTAGTTTTAAATAGGTATCAATATAAGTCATAAAGGGCCCTCAGATTCTTTTTGCTTCAAGGATCAAATACAAACTCCTGTGATTGGCTTTATAAGCCTTTTATTCTGATTCTTTTTCACTCTTTCACACTCTCAGTGTTGCTCTCAAAGAGGCCGACTAGTCGGTCATTCCCCCAAATACAACATCTAGGTTCCTACCTCCGTGATTTTTCAATCTTTTCTTCTAAGCCTAGAAAGCACTCTCTCTCCTCCTCTTATAGAATCCTTAGCTTCCTTGGAAATCCAGCTCTATTGTCCCTTCCTACATGAAGCCTATATTGATACCCATCCCTAACCCCATCAATTGCTAATGTTCTCCCCCCAGAATTTATACATTTTGTATTTAATTTTCTATTTACAGGTTGCTTTGCACTAAGAGGATCTAAACTCCTGGAAGGCAGGGAGTGTTTCTTTTTTGCTGTATAAATACAGCTATCATAAACTGCTACTCTACATCTAGCACATAGCTGACACACAAAAAAGCTTGTTGACAACAATAAATAAAGGTAACCAAATAAAGCAAACACTAACATACTAGAACTCACCTTGAAAAATTCATTGGTATTACAGTTGCTCCATCTTTGTAAAAGTCTGGACATTCCTCTGGTTTTAAATATGGTTTATCCCCTGGAGTTCGTTCTGGGAGTCCATTCCTTTCATCAATGTCTATTAGTAATGTACCCCAAATCAGATTACATAAAGGTTAAAGATAGGCCACTGGTCAGCTTATAGAAATTGAATGTGAGCTAAAAATGCAAAAATTAATATTTTTTCCACCAGAATCAAAAATATATGAAAGTCACTGCTTCCCCCTTTATTCTCATTAAACATCTTTTAGGCAAGTAAAAATTTTAATGAGTACTCTGTGAGCTGAAACATCAACATCAAAAAAGAGCAAGTATGTACAAAGTACATGTTTCTAAGTACAGAAAGAAAAAAAAAAAGACATGTTATTCCTTCAAAGTCTTAGTGGAAAAATTAATTTGTTCATATATTTAAGCAACATTTCTTAAGCAATGCACTGTAATGGAAAAGAGACAAATGTTTAGAATGATATATAACACAAAGTAGCATATGTCATAAACTTCCAAGAGATATTATTCTCAAAATAAGTATTAACTAATAAATATTTCTCAAATGTCAAGTAAACATTAAATAGTAAATATTTGTCAGATGAATGAATGAGTATAGGTAAGTGAATAGTAAATAAATATCATAGACTATATCATAAGATCAAAGATATGCTAGAGTCAGTTCAAATCTCCTTGAGGGAGCTGTTAAATTTGTAGGGTAAAATCTACCTCAGAAATCGACAATCATATAAATAAAGACTTGCTATTTTGTGAATTGCCTGGACTTAAGAAAGTGATGAGGGGAAATGCTAATGATGCCAGCAAAATATAAAGGTTATGTCATAAGTACTTTTGCCCTGGGAAGCTAATTATTACACATTTATTGGCACACTACTGCAAAGAGGAACCACAGTGACCAATTATTCCAACCCTTTTATTTTACAGATGAAACTAGGGCCCACAGGAGCTGAATGTCTAGTCCCAAATCACACAGGGAGTATGTAGCAGAATTAGAATTTAAACCCATTTCCTCTGACATCAAATGCCTTCACTGTACAGGCTTCCTCCCTAATAGTAGAAGTGGGAGGAATCTTTGAGAGAATCTACTTCAATTCTTTTATTCTGCAGACGAAGAAAGAAATAAGCCTTAAGAGCTTACATGACTAAAGTCTGAGGTAGTTCTTTAAAATATGTGTGTGTATTAATATTCTAATATATATATATATATATATATATATACATATATATATATATATATATATATATATCTCCATCCACATATCCTTCCCTCCTTTTCCCAAAGACCAAAAATAAACAAACAAACAAAAAAAAGCTTGGTAAACTAACCAATACATCAACAGTGTCTGACATTATATGGAGTATATTCAGTCTTCCTCTGTTGAAGAATAAAGAATGTGCTTTTTCATGTCTCTTTTGTAGGATCAAGTGTGGTCATTATAATTTGTCTTTCAAAAGATCATCACTATTTTGTTTTTACATTATCTTTATTTCCCATTGAATTTCTCCATTCCCCCAGTTTTGAGAGAGAGGAGATATATGGGTCCATATTTTCTTCAAGGAGAGGTCTGGGAAGGAAGAAAAAGACTCTGGGGAAAAAAACAACATTTAGAGGATCTAGCACCTTAATCATGCCTCAGTTTCTTCATTTGTAAAAGTGAGCTACAGAAAAAAAAAAAAAAAGCAAACCATACCACTATCTTTGCCAAGAAAATCCAAACAGGGTCACAAAGAGTCTGACTTAACTGCACAACAATTAATTCAGGCTTAGAACTGTGGAAAGGAAATGCAATGTTAATGTCTGAAGCTAGAACATAAGCAAAGTAGAAGTACTTTTCTTTGGACTTCAGTAAGGTTTTCTATTAATATCCAACAAAAAAGCACACATATGTGATGATTTCAATGCGACATTACCATATTATAAAACTCAAAGGTAAGTAAAAATATGTCTCTACATATGTGCTGTGATTTCCAAGCTGAAAGTAATCCATATTGAGCCTGATTTCCTCCTTCACATAAAAGGGTAATGTTCCAGTAGGATGCCAACTTTTCTATAATGGAATTTATTTTCTCCTTCCCTATGACCTACTCTTGCTCCCATCTTCCCTCCATCTTTTATAACAGTTTTGTGTTTATGTCTCTCTCAAACATCTAGCATAGTCCTTTGTACACACTAGAAGTTTATTAAGTTGAAGTTTTATATTTATTCTTTTTTTAATGGGGAGAGAGATGGGAAGGAGATAAAATATATTTTTTCTTTATTGAAAAAATGAAACTTCATTAAGAAATAATTGAATTGTATTGATTTGCATTGCCTTCCTATGAAGTAATATGGAGCTGGGAAATAACATCCTCTGATCTTTTAGCTTATTGACAATTCAATACATCAGTGATTTAAGATTTCGTCCACATAAATACTTGTTCCACTAAAACAAGTTCTAATCCTCTTATTATTCAATAGATAGTCTTCAAGAATTATTATGGCTCCAGAATAATCCTTCACCCTCCCCCCCCACCTTATTGTCAAGCTTGATAATGAATAGTTAGATTTCACTATGATTGCCATGGTGTGGCAAGTCCAACATCACTCATTCAGTGCGGCATAGTGGAAAGAAGCCTGATCTTGGACTAGGATTCAAGAAGCCCCAAGCTCTAATCCTATCTCAGATACTAATTATATGGTCCTAGACAATGAACTTTTTTCAGGTGTGATTTCATCTCGCATCTATCTCACAGGAATATGTAAGAATCAAGTGAGACAGAGTATATAAAATGCCTTGAAAAACTAAAAGTTATTCTTATTATCAACAATTTGGTAGAACTTGCCAAAGCTTGTCATTACCTTCCAGGGATTTCTTCCAGACTTAAGAGTGTTTATTGGAGGAAGAAACTAAAGAACAGAAAAATGAGGGAGGGGGGATTACCATATTTTTTTCTCCCAAAGCATTTGTCCAATGTTATCTCTGTTGGAAATCTCTGGTATGCCCGAAAGACACCATCGAAATGACACTTTTTCCCCTTATGATAGGTATGAAGATGCCCATGTCTTGGATAAAAACTCCATTCTGCATCTTTTTGATCTATGGAAAGACATAAGAAAATCCAGCTATAATAAGTACTTATATCATTCAATAATAAAAGAATTTTTAAAATAATTGTATTGGAATGGACCTTTTTAAATGTGCTCAGTAGCTATACAGCTTTAGAAAGAAAGGTAATTGCTTTCTTTGTCCTACTCTCAGATCTTTATAAGCTTTAAGGCACAGGAAGGGGGGAGTAGGGAGTTTTTTATGTTTCCTTCTGAAAATAACTGTGGTATAAAGAAAATATCTTTTTAAAATAAAGAGAAAGAGTAGGGGAGAGAAAAGAAAAGAAGGGGAGAGATAGAGAGAGAAATAGAAAGTCAAAAAATTCCTTTTTTATTTTTCCTTCTCACTTCAAACCAGCTGCATGGCATAAAGGGGTGTTCTGAAGTGGCAAAGGAAACTGGGAACTCATTCTATACAGGAGTTTTAACCTGGAGATCACAGACAATATATCCCCAAGCAACTCATGAATAGATTTCAGGGATTTTGAATTAGAATAGGGAATTTTAAAAATTATATTATTTTATACTTTTATTATAATCATATTTTATCTGTTTATATATGTTATATTTATATATTAATTTGGAAAAGGAAGACCTCAAAATTTCTGGCTGGAACTAAAAATAATTTCATTAGATCATCTTTTGTCTCAATTCTTACCTTGTCCTAAGTCATTGAAAGGGGCATTGACTCAAATAAACTGAGCCTGGGAAAAACTACAATTTAAAAGATCAAGGTCACCCACTGTATCCAGAGCCATCTACAGATTCAGGGAGAAAGAGTGATGCTAATTTCAATATATCACTCTTGTGATGTTATTGGTCCTACTCAATAAAGAAGGTTGAACAACATTAACAATATTATTTCTATTCATATAAACTTATAAAAATGTTCTATATTTTACATATAAATACACAAATATATTGTTATATTAGATTTCCCTATTTACATGTACATATAAATTTATGAATATTTATATAGATATGTAAATTCACATACTTTATTGATATAATATAGTCATATATAGATATTCTACAAATGTATATTTATGTGTTTTATATATAATATATAACATATATTCATATTTGTGATATATACTTTTATTAATTATTTTATCATAATTAGTTTTCTTTAAAATCCTATGTATTTTATTTTATAATTTTAAAAGCAGTCTGATTTCTCCAGAGGGATCCATGATACACAAAAAAGTTAAGAACTCCTATAATTGTACTAATCTTCCCCCCTGGGTTCACTGCCAACTGCCACTCCAATAACTACTCATTGACATTTTTGCTTTGTCTTGTTTGGATTTTTTTTTTTTTGAAGGGGGACAGATGGAAGAGGAGAGTGTCAGGCAAAGCCACATATCCCATATAAGTAATCCCCCTCCCAGAGCTTACTCCTGCTGGGGACCTTTAAGACCCAGGCCCAGATTTTGACTTCACTCACTGAGCAGGATGATTTCCTTTGGATATTCATTCTCTATAACGTTTGTTGCCAGAGCATCATCGATGGCTAAAAGTGATGGCCTGGGCAGCAGCTTGGCATCTGCAGTAGGATGACTACAAAGGAAGCAGAAAAGATTCTGATTTTTTTTGTACTGAGACTGATCTAGAGATAATGAATTCTGGTGAGAAGTAGACTGGAGCTAATTCATTCATTCCATACTTACGTGCCTATCTCTGTGACTAGAGTAAGGCAAAACTCTACCATTTAGTAACTCACAGCTATACAGTAATAATTTCTATATTTCTGTAATACTTCAAGGTCTACAAGATAATTCCCTTTTCCCAACCCAACAACCCTTGGGAAAGCAATCTGTAAAGGAATTTATGTAAATGTATATGATATAATGTTATAATGGTACAATAAAATATATAATAAAATATGTATAATGTTATATGATATAGGTATTATATAAATGTATATAGTATAATATAAATTGTATACAAATGTATAAAACATGTCATATAAATGTATAATAAAATACTATAATAAAATTATAGTATAATAAATATAAATATATAAATTTGTGTCATTATTATAACCTAATATAATTATGTGTATTTATATAATATTAATTTAAATACTATGTCTTTCTATCTGTTAACTATTTCTCTGTCTATCTTCCTTTCCTTCTCTCTCCCTCCCTCTCTCTGTCAGTCTCTCTTTTTCTTCCTCTCTTTTTCTGTCTGTCTCTGTCTCTTTCTCTCTCTCTCTCTCTCTCTCTCTCTCTCTCTCTCTCTCTCACACACACACACACACACACACATGCGCGCATATTCAATAAACTCCATTTGTTCCCTATAACCTCCAAAATCAAATATAGAATCCTTTATTTGGCTTTTAAAGTTCTCCATAGCATTCCTTCCTACCTTTTCAGTGGTCTTTTTTCCTTCCTCCCCCAAGCACTCTCTGCCTCAGTGACACTGTTCCTACAACATAACACTCCCCAGATTCAGGCACCTTTACCAACTTCACCTCTATACCTGGGATTTTTTCCCCTCCTTTTCTCTCCCTCTGGGCTTCACTTGACTTTCTTTATATCTCAGCTAATATCTTGCCTTCTTATTTTATTTTTATTTTTATTTTATTTTATTTTGGGGGGTAGAGGGGGAGGCAATTGGGTTAAGTGACTTGCCCAGGGTCACACAGCTAGTAAGTAGTAAGTGACTGAGGGCCCATTTGAACTCAGGTTCTCCTGCCTCCAGGTCTAGCTACCCCAAATGTCTCACCTTTTACAAGTCATTTCTCAACCCCCTTAACCTTAGTGCCTTCTATCTGAGATTATTTCCAATTTACCCTGGAGATAACTTGTTTATACACATCTACTTGCCTGTTGTCTCCCCTCATTAAACTATAAGTTCCTTGAGCTCTTAGAGGTTGACTTATACTTTTCTGGGTATCCCCAATACTCCACATAAATACTGATTGACTGATTTCAACAAATATTCATTGAGTACCCAATCAGATTCCAAGATTGATACAAGGAATTTTATTACGTCTCAAGCAACTCATATGTTTTATATGAAAACTGGTTCCAGTATCTTAAAAACTGGTCAGTTACTGTTTCTTTGTTCCTTTGACTGAAAACAGACAAGTGTGGGGAATAGGACACTTCTTTTTCTGATTTCAGAGAATTGCACCTATTTACTCTTCTTTTCCTAACTCTTGAAATTCATTCATTCTCCCTCCTAACTTAGAAAGTCCTTAGTCTCTCCTTCAATTAGAAATCAGGTTACTTAATCTTGTGTGCTAGTTTATATCTTGTTAAATTTTTTTCTTTTGATGCAAAAAAAGAAAAAAATCTATCTCCTTGATTTTTTTGACGTCCAGGGCCAAACCCAAGAGCCTGGTCCCCATTTGTTTATGCAACTCAGAAACTCGAACCTTTGTGTCCTCAGTTATTTCAGATTGCCAAATGGTGGCCATTATTGGTATTCCAATATTGAGCTTCACTGTCATCCTATATAGCCCATTCTAGAATTTTACCAAATACTGGAAGTGGAGCCAGAAAACCTGAGTTCAAATTCTAACTTTGCGGTGACTTTGGACCTCTCTGTGTCTGTCTCTGTTTCACATTGTATGAAATGAATGTGTTGAACTAAGCTATCACTAAATTTCCTTTTAGTTATAAATCCCATGGACCTTTTATTATCATAGCATGTATTTTGATAAGCAGGAAATAAAGCAATTGAGCAGGTGTGATTAAATCCAGAACACAGAGATTAATCTATTTTATTAAATCCTTCATCAATATTTTCTTTTCATTTTAAGAAAATTAAAAGGCATTTCTAACATGCCCAACTTTTTTAAAAATTGTGATTTTTTTTAAACTTAAAATGAAGCCTCCTTTATTCAACTCTAGCCTGATTCCCCCCCCCCAAAAAAAAGAGGACCATAACTAGGATGAAGCAGTCAGGGTTATGCCAGGACATTAATAATAATAATAATTACAACAACAACTATATGCCAAGTCCTTCATAAATACCATCTCATTTGATCCTCTGTACAACTCTAGGAGATAGATCTTATTATCATCTCCATTTCACAACTGAGTCAACTAATGTAAATAGAGATGAAGTGTTAAATTAAGCCCAGAGTCACACAGATAATGTCTGAAGCCAGGCTTGTACTCTACTCTTGATAACTGCAGGCCTAGTGCTCTCTGCTTGCAATATCTAGCTGTCTAATTTAAAAGGCACAAAAATATATTACATTTAGAAGCACATAGTAATTTTCTTTTCCCTCATTCAAATGACTTTATTTTAATTAATCTATTCTTTGTTTTTACATCATCAATTACAAAATTAATTTCCTACTGACTCTCCCAAAAGAATCTCCCTATAAAAATATCCTTAAGTTTTCTTCTAATGAAAAGAGTATTTATTTGCAGATATCACTACACTATTTTAGCTATTTAAATTTCTATATGTGGACTAGCCTGGTTTATTAATAAACTCAAAGTCAGAGACAGTTAAATCTAACCCTTCCTTAAATAATGCTTTGGGAAGAACTTTCCAAATAAGTATTTCCTTGACTAGGAAGAACTTTATTTGGTAATATCAAAACCATCCAGGTAGAAACTGTCAGTAAATATTGGTCTGGCTTTCTCTGATCCTTCCAGATAGAAGTGGTCTCATCTTCTCCTTTCCTAACATTTTACCTTCTTATCATGAATTTCTGAGCATTATAGTTTCCAGAGGAAATAGAGAATGCTCAGGGAGAAAGCAAGTGATTCAGAGTTTAGAGAGTACTTGTGAGTGATGTTTGACCCGGACCATCAATAATTTCACCCTCAGTATTCTACAAGGCTATCGTTTTGTTTCATTTTCCTCTCTTCCCAGATTTTGATCCCCCAACTAGGGTTGTACTAGTAAATGTTTAACTGGTTCTGCAAAACCACACCACAAAACACTGAGAAGTTTATTCTGCATCATCAACATGGTTTCTAGCACTGCCTTGAATCTATACAATCAACAAAACAATCAATCAGACATTGATTTGTAAATTTGCTGATTTCCGAGATGTAAAATGCTCACAGTGAACCCTGGGCAAGACACTTCATCCTGTTTGCCTTAGTTTTTCTTCATTGTAAAGTGAATTGATAAAGGAAATGGTAAAAAAGAAAAAATCTCAGTAGCTTTACCAAAAATAATAATAATAATAATAATAATCCCAAATGGGATCATACATAGATATGACTGAACAACAGTGCTTATGCTATTTAGTTCACAGAGATGTTATGAGCAAGATGCTCTGTAAATCTCAAAAGTGTTATAAAAATAGGTTATTATTATATAAAGGTAGGGATGTGCTAGAGCCAGCTTGAACTGGATCATGAAAGTCAATTGTTCAATTTTCAATGTAAGGATTTATATTGCAAAAATTGGCAAATACTATAAACCATTTTTTGTCGATTTATTTTTGTTGATTGTCTCAACTTAAGAAAGTGATGGAAAAATGTCATATTAAACTTAAAAATGTAGAGTGGGTACATTTCTTCCCCAAGAGTCAGTTGTTAACTATTCACCAGTCTTATATAAATATGAGCTGTTTAGGCTTTTAACTCTATTAAGATGAAATGATTCATAGATTTTTAAAATAGTTTTTATTTACCAGATATATGCATGGGTAATTTCACAACATTGACAATTGCCAAACCTTTTTTTCTAATTTTTCTCCTCCTTCCCCCCCCAGATTCATAGATAATTAAGAAAGTGATGGGAAATTATTAACAATGGATATTAAACTTAAAAATGTATACTAGGTATCTTTTTCCCCAAGAGCCAGTTGTTAAACATTTACCAACCCAACATTGTAAAATACAATTTATTTAAACTATTAGCTCTTTTAGGTTAAAATGATTAATAAATTTTTATCAGATTTAAATACATGGTGAAAAAATGTTAATAATGGACACTAAACCTAAAAGTAGGTCACAGGAACCTTTTCCACTAAGAGCCATTGGTTAAATATTTAGCCGGCCATCCCTTATATGAATATGAGCTGTTTAGACTATTAGCTTTATTAGGCTAAAGTGGTTCATAGATCTTTATCAGATTCTTACTCAGTAGAAGCCTGTCCTTTGGGGAGAACTTGAACACAGCAGGAACTTTCAACAACAGACGAAGGAATGGGATGTGGAAGTGGATTGACACTAGGTTCATGTTCCTCAGGCTCCAGACTGCCATTGCCATTAGTACCTGCCACAACATATTTTTAATTCTTTAATAACATTATCAAAAATAGCATTTTGTTCAGCATTTAAAGCTCATCTAAGATGTGAAAGACCAAAATCTAATTACAAAATATATTTTTCTTTTCCTTCTTTCTGTAACAGTCTATACTACTTCTGGATAACCTAATAGATAAGGTGTTGGGATTTCAGTCAGGAAGACCTGAGTTCAAATCCTAACTTTAGGCAAGTCATTTAGCATCCGTCTCAGTTTCCTCATCTATAAGATGAGGATAATAATACTGACTTCGCAAAATTGTTGTGAGATTCAATTATAAATATATATTATATATAATATATATATATATATATCTACTTATGCATATGCTTATATTTGTGGGTTGTTCAGTCATTTCAATCATGTTGACTCTTAATTTATTTTTTTCATACACATTGCTTTATGACTCATGTTGGGGTGTTTGACTCTTTGTAATCCCATTTGAAGCTTTCTTGATAAAAATACTAAAGTGGTTTGCCATTTCCTTCTCTAGCTCATTTGACAGATAAAGAAACAGGCAAATGGGATGAAGTGATTTGCCTAGTTACATAAGCTAGGAAATATCTAAAGTTGGATTTGAACTCAGATCTTCCTGACTCAATGTCCAATGCTTTATCCACTGGACCACCTACTAACCCATGTACTCATTTGTTTATTTATTTTATATACATATTCTCTTCATATATTATATATCATATCATATATATTAAAAATCATCATGTATATAACTCAGCAAAGCTTAGAGCACCATATAAATGTTCGTTTTATCATCATCATAGTCCCCACTTCTATTTCTTCATGACTCTTCCCTTCCTTTCCCCCCCTACATCTGTACTGAAGGAGCTTTTTCCAGATTTACAGACCATTCCATGGAGAAATACAAAGACCTTTTCTCATTCTTGAACTCTCTACTCTGATACCTATCTATCTTCTTTTAAATTTTCTCCTTGACTTTTTTTCTTAAAAAAAATAAAATACACTTCACTGCCTCCTCCATAGAAGCCTTCTTTTTTTTTTTTTTTATAAATACTCCCTTAACTTCTGTGACACTACACCTTCTCCTCCAAACTCTCTGCCTTCTTTTCTGACTCTTCTACTAGCTTTTCTTCATCTTATCCACTAACTTTGGTCCTTCTTCGAGCTCCTTTCTTGGTCCTTTTATCTCTATGTTCTGTCCTCTAGTGAACTCATCTACTCGCATGGCTCCCAAGAAAAAGCTGTTCAGAATTAGAAAAACCTGGGTTTAAGTTCCCTTCCTCTGACACATAACTGGCTATGTCAGAATAAATCATTTAACCTTTCAATTACCCAGGAAACTCTCAGTCTGTAAGTTGAAGAACATTCAGAGTAAGAGTTTCCTTGCTGGGTATCCCATATTCCAAGGAAATCACAATTCTAGACCCCCCCCAAAAAAAGGGTTTCTAGTGGCAGTGTAGTAGAAAGATAACCACGAATGAGATCCTTATTACTTACTACCCATGTGATCATGATCAAGTCACATAGCATCTCTAAGTTTCAGTTTCTTCCAGTATGAAATGTGATTTCCAATGTTTTCCCAGATCTACAACTATTACTCTCTACCACCCCTATACCTCTCTCCCAAACTCCAATACTGAATCCAAGATTCACATGATAGGCTTTGTAAAATGGACTGGTGGTGGGAAGGAAGGATGAAGGGGCTGAAAGATGGTAGGTGGATCAGTTAGAAAGCTTCTGCAGTAATACCAATAACAGACAATGGAACCTTTTTGGAATAGTGGCAGTGGGCATGGAAATGAATGGAATCAAGATCACAGAATTTAAAAGTGAATGGAACCATAGTGAAAGGAACCATCAAGTTTACCACACTCATTTGACACGTGAGGAAAATGAGACGCAGGTTAAATGAATTGTCAAGAGTCACATAGCTATTATCTGAGACAGAAACCAAGTCCCAAGTCCAATCCACTATGTAGTAATGCTTTAGAAGAGATGCTAGGAGGATGAAACCTTGTAACTGCCTGGGTTGGGAGGAGGGTGAGGAAAAAAAAAGAATCAAGAATAATTAAAAGTTTTGATCCTTAGTGACTTAGAAATGAAAGCTATTATTGACAGAATTAGGAAAGTATAGTAAGCCCCCAAGAGAATCAGAGCCTATAATACCTATAATACCAATGAGGGATGCACTTCTAGCATGGGTGAGATGGGGAAAATCAATCTCCAAAAAGAAAAAAAGTTGAATTGGATACTTTAAGAATGACTATCTCCAAAGCTCAGTCTTCAGTATTTTCTTTCTTTTTTGTTCAAGCCCTCAGATGTTACATTTATTCTCATAGCTTATCTGCTTTTTGGGGGCTTGCTATACTGGTGCTAAACTCAGTTGTCTTATTCCTTCTGCAACTCTAAACTCTTGAATTCAAGAGATCCACCATCTTCAGCCTTTCCCAGGTGAAGGGCTTATACATATTCACGACTATACCCAGTTCAATTTCTTTCTTTTTTTTTCTTTGTTTCTTTCTCTTTCTTCCTTTCTCTCTCCCTTCTCCCTCCTCCCCCCCTCCTTAAGTGATCACTTTATTGACCTTTTAATAGAAAACAGGACATTATTGCCAGGAAGAGTGACACCCTCCCATGTCTGCTGGACCCAGGGCATGGCTTCCTCTTTGCCAATCCTGCGTTTGGCCCCACTGCAGCCTGTCTCGTGCTTCTTGTCTGCCATGCTGAACCCAGGCCTGCCCAGCACCACATAGAAGTCCCAGCCATAGATGACCAGGTTTGCGTTGCACCTAGTCCCCAGATGCATATGCTCTGGGATCCCAAAGCTGAAGCTGCCAGTGTCTGAGAAGTGTTCTTTTCTTTAACTCATGTTCTTGCACCTTCGGCCCCTTCTCCAGAATCTCTTCAGCTTTGGCAGCATGACTGGTGAACGATGATCTTGTTTCTCCTGATTCCAAAACACCTGACAGTAGAGTGAGCTTTGGAGAACACTGGGCTTTATCCTGTGAGCTGCTGGGTCAGCCAGTCCCCGCTCTCCCCAACAGATGTTGAAGCAGAGCTTTCAGGTGCACAGTTCCAGCATGAGTTTTCCTTTTCACTCTGATCTTGTGCGATAATGGAGAACCAGGTGAGAGGCCGGTTCAATTTCTTTAAAAAAAAAATTATTGGGGGGCCAGCTAGGTGGCGCAGTGGATGCAGCACCAGCCCTGAATTCAGGAGGACCCGAGTTCAAATATGACCTCAGACACTTAACACTTCCTAGCTGTGAGACCCTGGGCAAGTCACTTAACCTCAATTGCATAAAAAAAAAAAAAATTAAGCCCTGTTCTCAAGAAAGTTAATATCTAATGTGCAGAAGGACTATGGATGCTTCTGTTTCAATTTTCCCAACTAAAACTAATGGTATATATGCCTGTCACCTCCCCATCCCTCTTGGACTGCTGCCAGAATGGGTCAAGATAAGCCAAAGTGACTGGATTCTAACCTTTTAACCCTAGATCTTGCAGAGCTAAGGCCAGTCGTCCAATTTTTCCTTTCCACTGATCGATAATGGAACGTAAATGCTACCCTGGGGAGATTCACATCGATCACCTAATCAACAAGCATTTATTAAGTCCCTATTAGCTATCAGTCAGTCCCCACTGAAGTCCCATGTCCTCACAGACCTTATTCCACCGATAAATGTTCACAGCTCATCACTGCGGCGGTGGGAACACCAACAAACGGGGAACAGGAAGCAGGAAGCCCGAGCTGGCCTGTGAAACAGCTGCTGGTTTCAAGAATGGGGGTGACAAGGGAGAGCCTTCTAGGAATGGGGAAGAGCCCGGGCACAGGCAGGAATGCGAGGCACCGAGAACGGTAAATAGCAGCGTTTTCTAGGATCGTGGCACGTGAGGGAGGACAATGGGCAAACATCCTGGAAAGGGAGGCTGTCGCGGTTTGTGGAGAAATGTAACGTCAGACAAGGGAATAGGGAGCCACCAAAGCTTCTTGAGCATGAGAGCTTCAGGGACATGCACATCTGACTCTGTGACCAGGAGGATGGATTAGCAAGGAAAGGCCCACTCACTCTCCTGAGGCCATAATTCTGTAGGATAGGAAGGAGCTTCCGGAGGGGTGTACAGCTATTCTTACGCCTTCTTTCTCATACAGACCTTACTCTTTTTTTTCCCTGAGGCTGGGGTGAAGTGACTTGCCCAGGGTCACACAGCTAGGAAGTGTTAAGTGTCTGAGACCAGACTTGAACTCGGGTCCTCCTGAATTCAGGGCTGGTGCTCTAACCACTGCGCCACCTACCTTACTCTTAATAACCAGTTATGTATCTACCAATAAACATTTATTGAGCACCTACTGTTTCAGGCACCGTGCTGAGTGCTGGAGTCCATGCTCACCTGGTGTTCTCCTTTTCCCCAGGACCCTTCATCCCCAACCAAGACCCCCAAACCTCCTTCACGGTCTCCTACCCTCATTCTTGGCCTCCTCCACAACAAGTGAGAAAGATTCCCTGGGCTCCATCACCTGAGGGGGCGCCCGGAGCTGCAGCAAACCGAGCGCGCGGCCAGCCCAGCTGGGAGGAGCCGGAGACTGGTTCCCTGCTCCGCGGAAGCATCGCCACCACTCTGGTTTCCAGGTTACGGGAGATACTAACCGCGTTCTCGGTAGCGGGGGGAGGGGAGTCGGGGAGCCTGGCTGGGAGAGCCGGCTCTTTTGGACGGGGTTTTCTCCTTGTCGCTCGGGGTAGAAGCTCCCTTTGGATAAGGCAGAGATGACCTTTTCGATTTCCCCAGCCTCCTTCCGAAAGTTGTGTCCCCTTCATAGTCATTCAGGCTTCGGATCCCACCAAAATGGGATGCAGTTGGAGACCTCCGCTTAGGAGAAAGGATTAAAAAAAAACAAAAACAAAAAAAAAAAGGTCTGTCTGCGAGAGCCGTGGAGCTACCCGGCAAGCGAAGTCGGATTTTTCTTTTGTAGAATGGGAGTGCTCACGCCGCTTTACCGCGAGCCGATTCACGCTACGCCTCGGCAGCTCGTAACCCTGAAAATCTATTGGGATTTTTCACATTTCCATGTATTATTGTTCAGTTAAACTCAGCAAGCATTTAATGAGCACCTACTGTGTACAGAATGCTATGTGCCGCATGCCGGGGTGCTTGAATGAAAAGGAAGTAGTCCCTGCCTACTCTGGAGCCTCCCCCTCAGGTCAATTTTTAAAAATCTATTAGGCGCACACTGTATGCCAGATCCTGTTAGATACAACTTGGGGTTCACCCAGAGACAGAGGCAGACAGTCGGTGCCTTCTCCTGAGAGAATACAGCGAACACAGAGAAGTGCAAAACACTTGAATCTTATTTATTTATATTTTATTTAGAATTTTTCCCACAGTATATATGCATGAGTAATTTTTTTATAATATTATCCCTTGTATTCATTTTTCCAAATTATCCCCCCCTCCCTCCACTCCCTCCCCCCGATGGCAGGTAATCCCATACATTTTACATGTGTTACAATATAACCTAGATACAATATATGTGTGTAAATACCATTTTCTTGTTGCACATTAAGTATTAGCTTCCGAAGGTATAAGTAACCTGGGTAGATAGACAGTAGTGCTAATAATTTACATTCACTTCCCAGTGTTACTTCTCTGGGTGCAGCTGTCTCTGTCCATCATTGATCAGCTGGAAGTGAGTTGGATCTTCTTTATGTTGAAAATAACCACCTCCATCAGAATACATCCTCATACAGCATTGAAGTGTACAGTGATCTCCTGGTTCTGCTCATTTCACTCAGCATCAGTTGATTTAAGTCTCTCCAGGCCTCTCTGTATTCCTCCTGCTGGTCATTTCTTACAGAGCAATAATATTCCATAACCTTCATATACCACAATTTACCCAACCATTCTCCAATTGATGGACATCCATTGAATATTATTTATAACAAAGGGCAATATAACTTTCAGGCTCTTCTCTGTCTGAAGTGCCGATGGAGAATAATTAGCCTTCAAGCCCGCTTACAGACGACTCCCCCTGCCCATGGCATCCCACTCTGACTTAAGAGAACCTGATAGTCCCCCATTAAGAACTTCAGGATCAGCTTCACTCTATTATGAGTCATTGAAAGAACAGGCGTGAGGAAAAATGCCTAGATATCGTTGTTAACTATACAAACCCAACTGAAACCTTCTATGCTAAAAAAAAAAAAAAAAAAAAAAAAGAACCCTTCTATGCTATTCCTTCCCGCCTCTAACAACTCTGCAGCTAAACACTTCTTAAAAGTGAAAGGAGTCTCGGAGGTCCAGCCCGAGCCTGAACCAGAATCTCATTTACACAAATGGTTATCCGGGCTCTGCTTGAAGAATTCCACTGATGGGGAGCTCACTACCTTTAGAGACAGAAGGTTTCCGTGGAAAAGCCCCTGAATTGTAGTCAGAAGGCCTCCTTTCAATACGTTACCTGTGTGAGACCTTGAGCAAAGATACACTGCCCTAAAGCCTGCTTCTTTATCTATGAAATGATGATTTCTAAGCGTCCTTTCAGTTCTAAATCTGTGATCCACCTTTGAATAGTCCCATTGGTTAGCATGCTCCCTTCCCATCAAGGGGAAATCTGTCTCTTTGTAACTTTATTGGAGTTAGACTAAAAGCATAGAATCAATCTCAGAGTTGAAAAGGACCTCAGAGTTCCTTTAATTCTGTCCCTCCCTTTCCACAAGAACGGGGACTTAAAGACCTCCAGTGACAGGTCTGCTCAGTACTTCAGGGTCACTTTTGAGCAACTCTGATTACTGTTACTCAGTCATGTCCAACTCTCTGTGAGGAAAAAAGGAAACAAATCACACCAACAAGTTAAAGCATTTAATTTATACATATATAACATACTCAGTAAGGACTAGCACTGAATTATAAGAAAATAGGAAGAGATGAAGTTGAATAGATACAATGGGAATTAAGTGATAAGGACCATGAATACCAAATTGGAGAAATTCAGATTCTTGAAATAGAGGAGAGAAGAGAACAAGCATTACTTATGTGAGAAGCACCTTGATAATTGTTTCATAAATATTATTTCATTTGTTTTTAAAACAGTACTGGAAGAACCTTCTCACTAATTTCCTTGTCTCCAGTACCTAGATTCTACAAGCAATCCTGCATGCCATTGACATAAACATCCTTCTAATGGCTAACCTTTTCAAAATGACTTTCATCATAAATTTAATAACTATCTCAACAAATTAGCGAAACAAGTACTAAAATCCTAAAATTAAATTGGAATTATTTACATTATTTTTAAAGTTAAAGATAATAATAACAATGTATTTGGTCTGTTCTTTCCCTTTTGTCCAGTTTTTTCCCCTCTTTTTTAATTTGTTCCTAATTGGTATAGATGCTGTTCTTCTGAATTCTGTAGCTTTCTTCACTTTTTCCTTGCTTTAAGTCTTTCCTTTTTCTTTTCCATCATTTTTATGATGTAATCATACTCCATTTCATTAATATTCTCAAATACTCAAATAAATCCATGATTTCACTAATGTGGATCTTTCTTCCAAGGACATAAATCTCAATCCAGCCATATTTGTTTTTTCCTTTTGACTCTTCTCTAGGTCCTCCCAGAAATTTGTTCAAGGATATACAAAGTGAGGAGATCCACCTTATGTATGGTGGATTTTGATTTTTTTTATTTTATTTTTCCCTACATGGAGGGGATGCCAGTGGAGAAAAACACTGTGTACCAATTTTCCCTTGGATCTTGTTTCATCACTGGTCTATCTTCATTTTCATTTATAAGAGTCTGATATTCATTATTCAGTTCTACATAGCAATCCTTTATTCATTGACAAATCACAGATCAACCAGTTCCGTAATCACAAGGTTGTTTCCATTTTTTCCTATTATAAACAGTTTTTAAAATGTTATCATATTTTTCTCATTTGTTCTGATTTTTATCTCTCAACATGATTCATATGGAAATATGAGTATACATGCATAACAAAAATGTTTTTTACATGTAACTGGGGAAATAATGTTTTAAATATTACTACATGGAAATATGTGTCATATTTCCATGTATAACATGTAACTGGAGAAAATAAAATTTTTTAATATTACTATATAGTTATACTTTTCTTTTTCTTTAAAACATCTGATTTATAGAATAATCTCCTAGAAACTTTTTTGATCAAATATCCTGTTCTGTGATAGACCCAACTCAGGCCAAGCCCAGGTAGCTAATAATAATCATCATCACTTTTTTATTATTCTTTTTAAAAATTATTCTGACTTCCCCAGAATCACACAAATAATAAATGTCTAGGTAGGATTTGAACTCAAGTCTTTCTGATTCTAAGTTCAGTATTCTTTATGCATTGCACTACCTAGTTACCTCTAGGCAACTCAATTTTGGAACAAAATGAGACGCTTATTGGCCACTTAACAATTAATAAAAGGATTTTTATCAGTTCCTGGTTGATCCAGCTAAGCAAACTTCCTTTGCCAGTAGGCCATCACTGTTTGCCAAACATCATAGCTGGAGCTCCTTGTGACTAATCAGCAAGAAAATTATGTCAACAACCTGAGCCTTTGATCTCCTGAATCAATCAAATTTAAAAGACGGTTTCAATTTCTTTTAAGGAAAAACCAAACTAATTTGTATGAAGGCAAAGGTTAGAATACTGCTCCTATCATACATTTCTGTCAGAAAAAAAGAGTATATGCCACCAGTTTAGATTTACTTTTTTTTATAAATTATAGGCAAAATGCTAATAATTATGAACATTATAAAACTTATGCAAAAACCAGAAATTAAATAGGGATTAGTTAAAGATTACATGATATTTTATGGTAAGATTCCATAGGGAGTTTATTGAGTAGGAGAGTGACATGGTCAGACCCAAATCAATATGGTAGTTTTGTTGAAGATGGATTGCGAAATTTCTCAACTTTGAAGCAAGGAAACCACTTAGGAAAATATAATAATTTAGGAAAGATAATGAGGATCTGAACTGGGATGATAGTCATGAAAGGGGAAAGGAGAAGACAATTGCAAAAGATAGAAACAAATTTTGGTAATCAGGTGGATATATGGATGAAACAAGGATAACATCAAAATTGCAAACCTATGTGACCAGAGGAAAGGTGATACCCAAAACAGAAATAAGGAAGTTCAGATGAATTTGAGAGTGAAAGATAAAACTATCACAAACCATCCATTCTGATTCATCCTGTACTATTCACTCTTTCCCAGTGGGGGAAAAAAAGACAGGTAGAGTAACCTTACTCACTAGCCTCTGTCCCAGAGCAAAGAGCCCCTTTCCCCCTCAAGTATAGCCCCTCAAATTATTTTAAATTTATTTCTCTGATTACTAGAAAGTTTGGACAGCTTCTCAAGTGATTAGCACCATTGCTTTTAGCAATTGCTTGTTCATATGTTTTAACCAATGGAGGATGAATATTTATGTTTGCATAGTAACCCCCCTCAGCCTCTTCCCTCTCCCTGTTTACATAAGTAGGGGAGGTCTCAAAGGGCCCTTTCAGGAACCACAATATGATGTTCTCCCTAATCAATCAACCTGTTAACATCAATTAGCTTTCTCAAAAGGTATTGAGAAAGTATAGTTAGTATAAAGTTACATTTTAATAGTTCATAGGTCTAGGTTATAGATCTAGAATTGGGAAGAATCTCAGTGCCCTTGATTTTTTACAGACGAGGAAACCGAGGTCTATGGTAAAATGACTTGCTTATAATAAGTGTCAGAAGCAGGATTTGAACTTATGTCTTGTGACTCCAAGGACCATCTTTTTTTTTTTCTCTTTTCTGCAACATTACAACCCTCCTATTGCTTTTGTTGTGAAAAATAGTATTCCATCTCTTTTTTTTTAGAGATAAACTTTTAACTTCTTCCACTTCTTTGATAGACACAAAATGTTTGTGTCTACAAATGAGATGAACATATAAATAATGAGGTGCAGAAATTCTCATTACATTGGACTTGTCTTACACGTAGGCTGCAAGTAGAAAGATAAGACTATCTGCTCAGGGTGCAGTCTCTAAATAAGCCACTAGATGGTGCTGCATGCTCAAGCTGCTTCAGTTACTAGCTCCCCTTCACCCCACCTCCACCTCAGTGATTCTCACACAAGTACAATAGGACCCCCAATCTATGACTTCCAGCCCACACCCCCTTTCTATCTATGCAGGTACAGATCTCAGCTTCCCATAGTTCCTAGCCTCCTTGAAGTGCTTTAGAAATCAATTCCAGTTATACTTCACCTCAGATTGAAAATATAAAAATTATAATTTATTTCATAACCTGACCAAAATGGTACAGCCCTGATACCATTATGATTCTTGTCTTCTTCCCAACTTTTCTTGATCCAAAGGATTTGTTATTCTAGGACTGAGTTTTTATGTCATGGAGTCTTTTTTCCCATGACAATCATATGTGGAAGAGGACACCTATGGAAACATCTGTGCCAGTGAAGGCTCTATGGTGAATGATCTCATGAAAATGGCCCAATAAAATAAAACCTTCCTCTCTAAATGTTAGGCCTTCTTGTTATTAATGGGAGAAGAAGAAAACGCACGAAAATAATAAATAAAAGGGAAAAGTTCCCACATGTGCAAAAAATATTTGTAGCAGCAAGGAATTGAAAATTGAATGGATTCCCATCAGTTGGAGAATGGCTGAATAAGTTATGATATGTGAATGTAATGGAATATTATTGCTCCATAAGAAATAATGAGCAGGCTGATTTCAGAAAAGCCTGGAAAGATTTATATGAACTGGATGCTAAGTGAACTAAGCAGAACCAAAAGAACATGGTACATAGTAACAGTAAGATTGTGTAATGATCAACTGTGATGGACTTGGCTCTTCCCAGCAATTCAGTGATTCAGGCCAATTCCAATAGACTTCTGATGGAGAGTGCCATCTGCATCCTGAGAGAGAACTATGGAGACTGAATATAGATCAAACCATAGTATTTTACCTTTTTTGTTTGTTTTTTCTTTCTCACTATTTTTTCCCTTTTGTTCTGTTTTTCTTGCACAGCATGACAAATATGGAAATATGTTTAAAAGGAGTACATATGTTTAACCTATATCAGATTGCTTGCTGTCTCAAAGTTGGTAAAAGGAGAAAAAAACATGAAGTCGTACAAAAATTAATGTTGATGAGAGAGCCATCTGCATCTAGAGAGAGGACCATGGGGATAGAATGTGGATCACAACAGAGTACTGTTACCTTTTCTGTTGTTATTTGCTTACTTGTTTTTTTTCTTTCTCATTTTTTTCCTTTTTGATCTGATTTTGCTTGTGCGGCATGATAAATATGGAAATACGTTTAGAAGAACTGCACATGTTTAATCTATTTTGAATTGCTTGCTATCTAAAGGAGGGGGAAGGTGAAAAGGGACAGAGAAAAATCTGGAACCCAGGTTTTGCAAGAATGAATGTTGAAAACTATCTTTCCATGTATTTAGAAAAATAAAAAGCTATTATAAAAATGTTGAAAATTATCTTTACATGTATTTGGAAAAAAAAATACTATTAAAAATAATAATAGTTCTCCATGCCCTACACACTGAAATAACAAAGGAATCTATTTTTTCGCAGTTCTCTTTGATCCTGGTGTCTTCCTTCTCTGATTATCTCCAATTTGTCACATATGTCTTCTTTGTACATAGTTGTTTATATGTTGTTTACTTCATCACGTTGTGAGCTCCTTGAAAGAAAGGACTTTTTTGTTTTGGGTTTTTGAGAGGTATTTAAATCTTTTTTTGTATTCTCAGCGCTTAGCATGGTTTCTGGCACACAGTAACCTTTAATAAATGTCTGTTGATTTCACTTGATTTGGTCAATTCTTCTTTTAGCCCTTTGATGGCACCACTGAGCCTCAGTTGTTTCATCTAATTTTCCACTCTTCTAGCCAAAGATTTACTGATGGGAAGAGCTGAGCTCAGTACTCCCTAGAGTCTAGAGGCTAGAGAAAGGAGAGAATGAGATGGATGCAGAGAGAGCAAGGAAAGGAAGCAAAGACCAAGAAGAGGTTTATAATGGATCTAAGACTAAAACAAAACCCATTTCCAACTACCCTAAGCCCTGGAGACTGGGAAGAGAGGGGAGGGGAAGGAAATAAAAGTATGAATTTTCATTGAGTACAGACTTGAATCTGTGTATGAGCTTCCTTATCTATTAAATTAGAAGGTTGGTAGCCCTGATGCAGTAGGATCTGGATTTAAATTCTAGTTAGAATTTACTAGCTACAGTATATGATGTATATATTCCCATGACAGTCATATGTGGAAGAGGACACCAATGATCTTGTGAAGAGATGATTTTAAGATTCCTTCCAGTTCTATGACCCTATGATTACAGAGTGGGCTCCTCAAAGAGAATTCCCAGCTTCCCTTATCCAGGGTCTCAAATACCTTTAATAGCTCCCTATTATTTATAGAATAGTTCAAGCTTTTCAACTTGGCATTCAAAGCTCTCTATAACCTCATGCCAGCCCATTTTTCTAGACTTACACCATACTATCTTAAACACTCTAAACACTGGTTTTCCCATCTGTAAAATAAGCTAGATGATTTCTGAGATCCCCTCCAACTCTCAAGCTCTATGCCCCTCTGAACTCTAGATCTCATCACTGGTCTAATAAGGTAGGACCTATATTTCCTCTTCAGAACAGGAATTCCACAGAGGTAGGAATTATATCTGTCCTTCACACTTTGATTTCTGGGTATTCTCATAAACTAAGTAATGTTTAAAATATTAACTATTTTGACAGGCAAATTTAGTCATGATGTAAAATCTAATAAATTTGCACTATGCCAAAGGGGAACAGGCTATCTTAGGGAATAGTGGGTTCCTTCCAGGGTTGTGCCAGAGCTAGCTCAGAGAAAATAGATTGTTTAATTTTTAGTGTGATCATTTCCACCTCAGAAATTGGCAACCCGCTGCAAATTAGAGATTGATTTATTGTTTTGTTGAATGTCTAGATGCAAGAAAGTGATGGGGGAAAATGTTAATTCAGTGTGTTCAGTTTTTCAATCATGCCTGACTTCTGACCTCATTTAGGGTTTTCTTGGCAAAGGTACTAGAGCAGCTTGCCCTTTCCTTCTCCAGCTCATTGTACAGATAAGGAAACTGAGGTAAACAGAGTTAAGTGACTTGCCCAACGTTGCACAGCTAATAAATGTCTAAGACTATATTTGAACTCAGGTAGATGAGTCTTCCTGACTTCAGGTACTTTATCCACTGTGCCACCTATTTGCCTAAAATGTTAATAATATGGATTAAATGTAAAGGGGTACCCTCCATTTTTTTCTTCAGAAAGTTGATTGTTAAACATTTAATATCATGCCCCTGTTTCCTTCCCATTAAAGACAAGCAGAGGCTGGTTGACCTTTGAAGGACATAATATGGAGCAGATTCTTATTCAATTATAGATGCGACTAGCTGGTCTCTGGGGTCCCTGCCAGTTCCAAGCCTGTGATTCTGTGATTACACTCACATGTTATATTAGAGTACATTTACTGAATGGAATTGAAAATAAAAGATACAACATTAAAATTCCCAAAGGACTGAGCCTAGTCATGCTGGCTGTTAGAGGCCTGAAAGCTATTCTTCTCAGCATCAGCAAATGCTCCATCCTCAACCTAATTTTGGCCAAGAGAACAGCCTTGGTTCCAAAGCTGTGGAGAAAGGCTGTGTTTGTTTCAGTCATTCCTGACTATTCATGACTCCATCTGAGGTTTTCTTGGCAAAGATACTTGAATGGTTTGCCATTTTCTTCTCCAGCTCATTTTAGAGATGAGTAAACTGAGGCAAACAGGATTAAATGTCTTGCTTAGGATCATTCGGCTAAGGAAATATCCCAAATGGGATCATGAAGAATTGTGCATAATCATAAAGATAAAATAACATCGGAATTACTGTTTTGAGCAAGCAAATTCATCACAGATTTTCCTAATGCTAGAACACACACACACACACACACACACACACACACACACACACACACACACACACATTCAGGATATTTATATTACCCTTTTAGGTTTTCCAAAGCCACAAAGTAATACCCAGATTTTGATTTTAGTTCTTCTATTTGCAGAATACTATCAAATTCCTCCTGCTTACAGTCCCTTAATATCCCTTGTTAAGGTAGATTGGCAAGGATAAAACAGTAACCTATTTTATGCCTCAGGTCACTGACACTGACAGAGAATAATAACTCATCCAGAGTCTCTTGGCAAGTCAGTGGTGAAAACAGGATGAAAAGGATTAAATAAGAAAAGTCACACTTCCAGGTCCACTGCTAGTTTAGTTCACAGTCACTTCCAGCTATTTTTAACCACTCCTGAGGATCAAGGAGAGAACACCAATTACCAAAGAAATGGAATTCTCTGTTTCTTGTTTTTCTATCCAATGACAAGCTTCCATGATCCTCACAATGGTATATTTAATTCTTGAAGAGGCAAGACAAATCAATAGAAAGATCATTAGAGGACTAGGGTTTAGGACCGATGACTCAAATTTCCTAGTTTGGTTTCTGTTAATTCTAAATTCTATGATTGTCTGAACAATACTTTGCTCCCTCAGATGGAAGTTGAGCAATAAGAAGAGGAGAGGGATCTTCCCTTTCCTGAGTCGCTACTGGACACTGACAGAAAGATGGCCCAAATTATGTGCTTAAGTGATACCTAAGGAATAATTGATGGGTATCGGTTGTGAATGCTGGGAGTAGAAAGCCAAAGGAAAAGTTAGTCAGGTGATTGAACCACTCCTTGTCATAATAACAGACAGAAAAGGATCTTTCTGGGCTTGGTTTTTTCATATTTCTTCATGTTTCTCTCCTCCCTGCTCCACAGCCACCTAGGAAAAGGCCAGGGAAGTGACTAATCACAAGCCAAAGCCAGGAGTTAGCTTTATGCAACTTTAGTTCTTTGGTGCTCTCCACTGGCAAACTTGCATGACCTTTGGGATAACGTATGAACTTTTCCCACAGAATAAAAAACCTAGAAAAGTAGTTTCTTACTAGTGAGGAAGTCACAAATCCTTGGTCCTGAATCCTTTCTACAACCCCCAAAATGTTCATCCGAGCTCTATTTGAAGACCCCCAGCCTGCTCCATCCAGAGGCAGCCCTTTCCACTTTGAGATAATAGTAATCATTAGGAATTGACAACAAGTCTACATGTCCCTTTGCAACTTCTACCCAAAACTCCTGATTCTGCCCTTTGCGACCAGATAGAAGAGATCAAATAATTTGCCCAGGATCACATAGCTAATAAGACTATGAGGCTGAATTTGAACTTCTCTCTCCCTGACTTCAGGCCCAGGCCTCTATCCACGGAGCCACCTACCTTTATCACTTTATCACTCTTCAAGTTTTTGGTCTTTAAATCCTACATGACCTGAGAGATATCGGATACTTTATCCTGAAATTCGCTTCCTGCATGCTAAGAGCTAAAGTAGAACATGTGAAAAAAATGTTATGAGGCAGCTAGATGTAAGTGATAGAGCACCAGTCCAGGATCCAGGAGGACCTGAGTTCAATTGTAGCCTCAGACACTCAGACACTTCCTAGCTGTGTGATCTCTGGCAAGTCTTTAACCCCAGCTGTGTCTTACACACACACACACACACACACACACACACACACACACACACACACACACACACAGACAGATAAAGAAAAAAGTAATTTGACATCTCATTCTCACAACAACTCCCGAAGGTAAGTGCTATTAACCCCATTTTTCAGATGAAAAAAATTGAAGCAGGCAGAGGTAAAAATGACTTGCCCAGTGTCAGAGACCAGATTTAAACAAAGGGTTTTCTGATCTATCGTAGCAGTCTTTCCACTGTACCACCCACATACTTACCAAGGTCCTTCCCTCTTTTCAATTCTGTAATTCTGTGATTCCTCCATCTTGGGTTACCAGAAGTTATAAAATTTCTCCCTGTTACCTTTTCCATATCTCTAAATCAGCTTTCCCCTCTCCTCCTCCAACTTGTAGCCTTTACCAACATAATTTAAAGTGAATGTGGGATCCCCGTGACAAATGTACTCCTATGTTCAAAGCAGACAAGGCTGCCCCCAGATCTGAATCCTGTGAACCTGCTGCTCACCTCCGCCCACCCCCCATTGTTCTCAGCAAAGCAGCTGCAAGTTAGTAGCAAAGCCACAAGGTGGCCACCATGACCACGCCGTGAGGGTGGGGGTGGGGGTGGGGGCTCCCTTGCATCAGCATTCAGTCAGCATCAGTATTCAGCCAACACACCTCAGCTGTCTACTCTGGGCTAGACAAAGGCAGAGATGAGAAATAACAGTCTCTAGTCTCAGCGAAAGTACAGACTTGGGAGGACATGGAGAAGATGCTCTGTGTGACTGTGCTTCTTGCTCCTGGGCTAGTGAGGAGGAAGAACTGTCAGTCACTTTTATTCCCCTCCCGCCTCGGTGTGGGACCAGCTCCTCCTCCCTCGGGGGAGACTCTTTCTTCTGGCCCTCCTGCAGTCCGCTCCTCTTTGGGGAATGGTTTCTTTTCAGTCCCTGGGGTAACTTGTTCCCTGATTTACCCAGCCAGTTACTACCTACACTGCTTCGTTCCACTGTGATACCTAGAGAAACCCTAGCAAATATATATGCTCATTGTTCAAATAAATCAAAATTCCTTCTCCCTCTGTCTCTCCCTGATCCCTTCTATTGTTGTCCTTTTATGCCTCTGTTCATCCATCTCTCTCTCTCTCTCTCTCTCTCTCTCTCTCTCTCTCTCTCTCTCTCTCTCTCTCTCTCTCTCTGTCTCTCTCTCTGTCTCTCTGTCTCTCTCTCTGTGTCTCTCTGTCTCTCTGTCTCTCTCTCTCCCTCTCTCTCTCTCTCTCTGTCTCTGTCTCTCTCTCTGTCTCTCTCTCTCTGTCTCTCTCTGTCTCTCTCTCTGTCTCTCTGTCTCTCTCTCTGTCTCTGTCTCTCTGTCTGTCTGCCTCTGTCTCTCTCTGTCTGTCTCTCTCTCTCTCTCTGTCTCTCTCTCTCTCTCTCTCTCTCTCTCTCTCTCTCTCTGTCTCTGTCTCTCTCTCTGTCTCTCTCTCTCTGTCTCTCTCTGTCTCTCTCTCTGTCTCTCTGTCTCTCTCTCTGTCTCTGTCTCTCTGTCTGTCTGCCTCTGTCTCTCTCTGTCTGTCTCTCTCTCTGTCTCTGTCTCTCTGTCTGTCTGCCTCTGTCTCTCTCTGTCTCTCTCTCTGTCTCTCTCTCTGTCTCTCTGTCTCTCTGTCTGTCTGCCTCTGTCTCTCTCTGTCTGTCTCTCTGTCTGTCTCTCTCTCTGTCTCTCTGTCTCTCTGTCTGTCTCTCTCTCTGTCTCTGTCTCTCTCTCTCTCTCTCTCTCTCTCTCTCTCTCTCTCTCTCTCTCTCTCTCTCTCTCTCTCTCTCTCTTTCCCTCCTTCCCTCCCTCCCTTTCTTTCCCTTTTCTTCTCTCACTCAGTGTCTGTATCTGCCTCTGTCTCTCTATGCATAGATACACGTGTGTGTATATGTATGTATGTATTATATTTATCTCTGCCTCTCTTCCTTTCTTTCTTCCAGTAGAGGAAGAAGGAAGAAAAAGGGGAAAAATAGGGGTTTTCTGAGGAACCACTGCCAAGCAACTGGGCAGGAAATGTTACTGAGCAGAAAGGCTATCCTCCTTCAAGGACAGGAAAGGGGAGGAGGGTTTACAAACAGTTTTATAACTGCCATTGGAAGCCACCTGTCCTATGGTATACATTTATTGCTTTTCTCTTCACCTGATATAAAGGTTGTAAGACTGAGGAACTGGAAGAATGGTAGGAATAGGGAGGTTCAGAAGAAGGAAGTCTTTGAGAGGGATCATAACTTCTATTCTGGACATGTTGAGATTGAAATGTCAATGAGACGTTAGTTCAAGATGTCCAAAGGACAGTTAGTGATTATTGCACCTATGGGAGCTGATGAGATGATCGAATAAATAGCATAAAAGGGAAAAAAGATGAGGACCCAGGACAGAACACACATTTTAATAGTTTCCAACTTTTTGTGAGGTATTTGGAGATGCCCGGGATCACACAGTTAGTAAATGTCAAGCGTCTAGGGCTGAATTTGAATGAAGGTCTTCCAAGGTCCAGGGGCAGTGCACCACCTAGCCCCACAGCCATCATTTTTTAATAGCAAAAAGATCAAAGTAATTTCCAAAGACTCAGGGCTTAGCCATTTTCTAATAGACCACAAGGTTGGTTTCTCTTATAAAGTGCAATGGGAAAGCAAAAAGGAGAAGCCTATTTTCTCTGTGTGCATTGAATTGAGACCGTGAACAACAGCACACAGCTCTGCTTAAATCACGGCCAGTCTCCTTACCCCAGCAAGGTGCTGTTACTCTCAGAACCCTTCTGCCGATTTCTGCTCCCCATTCTCCTACACAGAAAGTGTAACCTGAGTCCCAAAGCTTCTTGGTATGGGAGTCTCTCTCCCTTCACCTGCTAGAGGCACAACGAGGAACTGGAAAGAACAAAAAAGAGGAGAAGTTCATACCTCTTGAAACTCTTCAATTCCTTTAGTCTCTGAGCTTCAAATGCTTCTGGCTTTTGGCTTGCAGCTTCAGAGACAAGATGGATAAGGCCAACTGCACTTCAGGTTGCTGGGACTCTGGGGAGATGTCATAAGAAACATGAGAGGAATGGACTGTCTCCATCATGTCCTTTTGCCTAGTTTGCCTAGTTTGCTACATTAAGGACTTTGGGGAATTTCCCCTTGGATGACATCTAGAATTCTCTCTTTTGGTTGAACTGAGTAACCTCACTCCCAGTGGGATAGCTTCCTCACTCTGTATTGTCTAGTTTATATTCCTTATGTATACTTTCTGATTTCTGTTTTGCTATCCATTTGGATAAATAGTTTTCTTTGCTATTTCTTAGGTGTGTTCATTATGAAACTGGTATTAAGTGGAAAGATAGTTTAAACCTTAGATATAAAGCTTGGAATCCTATTTCCCCCAATTAACAAAATAACAATGAGAAGTTGCTTTGAACATGAAAATCACATTCTCTAGGGTAACAATATTTAAGGGAACAGATTTAAAAATCATTCTAGCCCAATATCCTACTTTCTGGTCTCAACATGCTTCCTGGGAGCAAGAACATAGAGATGTGACCTAAGGTATCATGATCACCCCATAAACAGAACAATTACATTCCAAGGGGGGGGAAAACTTGCATGTGACCATGGATATCTGGCTAGACTTGAATGCAGAGCTAGAAACCTGCCGCTGTCCTGACGCTACTCAAGACAAGCCTGGTAAGTAAGCTCCCTGAATAAAACTCATGTTGTTGTTAAGGCATGAACTCCTTCTTTCTTTGGTATCCTAACTACCTCTCCTTATGATGGGACTGTCTCTCTGTATGGTCTGCCATCCTACAAGTATCCTTTAGAGAAAGGTAGGGGAGGAAGAGAATAAAGAAGCCTCTTTCTCCCTTGGATATAAGTCTAAGCTTAGACTGTGGGTTTTTCAGAAGGAAACTAAATTTCTGACCAATATTTATCAATGGGGAAAGGAGGATCAAGATTGAGGAACCCAAAAAGACTGAAGAGACTTGAGAAAACTGGTTCTCCTCTCCTCTTAACCAATTCTGCCCCATCCCTCACAAAACAGCAGGAGACTGATTTCCACCATTGAGGAAAGAGCCCCATAGCAATGGGCTTGGGATAGGTTGCAAAAAAAAAATTGGAAGACAATTAGCACTCTGTTCTTTTCCTCATAGTTACCCAGCTCTATTGGTCAAGAGCTTCCATCAAAAACTGATTTCTTCCTCCTCACTGTACCCCAGAGAAGAAGGTATCATCATCACTTTGAAAAACCATCCAACAGAGGAGCAAAATCCAAAAATTCCAGTTTCTCCACCAAAGCATTTCCAAGCTTTTACCATAAGGTACTGTCCCTTAAAAGTCATTTTTATATAGAGAAATGTAGCTGAATAGGGAAGAAAAAGTATTTTTGCGCAAAGAAAAATATTTAAATGAATTGTTAAAGGATATAAGACATTGCTGCTGCTATACATTAATATTCTGGCACCTGAAAGGAATAATTTCTTTAAAAAAAAAACTTCAATTTGGGGCAGCTAGGTGGTGCAGTGGATAGAGCACCAGCCTTGAATTCCGGAGGACCTGACACTTAACACTTCCTAGCTGTGTGACCCTGGGCAAGTCACTTAACCCCAGCCTCAAAAAAAAAAAAAAAAGGCAGTTTAATAAAAGCTGCTAAAATATGTATATGAAGAAACACCTTTCAGACAAGATTTGATAATACAAAGGTTGAATTCACTTAGTGAAAGATGTAGGATGATTCTTCATTTGTATGTAAAGAATTTGGTGGTTTAAAGGGAATGAAAAAGAATTTTTATTAAAAATGAGAAATTGGGGCAGCTAGGTAGTACAGTGGTTAGAGCACCAGACCTGAAGTCAAGAGGACCTAAGTTCAAATTTGACCTCAGACACTTAACATTTCCTAGTTGTGTGATCCTGGGCAAGTCACTTAACCTCAATTGCCTCAGGAAAAAAACAGGAAACTATGAGCACTAAGAAATAATTTGAAATACATAAAATGAGATGTTGGATTGTTGAGGACTTAAAATCTGCAGGATATCAAAGTCTCTTATCTCATTTGTATTTAACTTTATTATTTAAGAGGATAAAAAAATAAAATGAGAAATCATATTTAAGGGGTAAGAGTTAGCCTAGACCAGAAGTTCTTAACCTTTATGTGTCATGGATCCCTTTGACAGTCTGGTGAAACTTATGGGCCTTTTCTCAGAATAATGTTTTTAAATCACAAAATAAAAAATATTAGGATTATAAAGGAAACCAATTATATTAAAATAAAGATCCAACCTGCTTATCCATATTCATTAAAGCCCTTTAAATCCATCCATGTTAAGAACTCCTGACCTAGAAATCATTACCCCACTTAAAGCAAGTGCCAAAATACTATGTTTTGATACCTTACCAAGATGAGAACATGCCTCAATTGATCAAAAACTTTAAGTGCAAAAAGTCTTTGAAAGTCACTGAATAAGCTGGGGTGACTTTGGTAGGAAGTCTGTGCCAATTAAATAAGGAATTTGGTCATACCCTGGCAGGGGGGCATAGGAAGGAGGTGGTATAAAATCAGGAGCTAATTCAGAACCTAGGAGGTTCAAGCAATCATTGATCAAGGAAAGAAGATTCCAATCAGACTTCTGAGAAGGAACTATTTGCGAGAGGAGGAAATGGGAGTTAGAGAAACTACATCTTAGCATTGGCCACTTTCCTCCTACTTTGCTTGCTAAATTTTAAGTCCCAGAGGATTTGGACTTCTTCATATTCCCATTGAGATTTTAGTGGTCTCCTTGGACAATTAATGGTATCATCTGTATCAAGAGCCACAGACAAGATGGGGAAAGCCCTACAAGAGCTTAGCTGAAAAACTACACCATACCAAAAGTTATCATTTTGAAGAGATCATTACAAGTACTATCAGCAACTGTGAGCTACCCCTTTGCCACTTGCACACTGATCTGTATGCACTAGTGGGAAATATGTTTTGTATGGCACTACAGCAAATACTTATTGATACAAACTGATAATTGAGAGAAGTAGGAGCTCACAAACAATCCCTCAGGACTATCTCTTAGAAATGTAAGGGGAAATGTAGCCAACTTCATTTTGGAGATGCAACTTGACAGCACACGTGGAAGCTGGGATAAATCAATATGTATTACATATATTAACATTTGTAGAACAAAATATGATTTTAAGAGGACTATTCATTTCATAGGGAAATTTATATAAGTTAAATGAAATTTGAATCACTGAGAAACCAAGAGGCTCAAATTTAAACCATATGTATGTATATATAATATATGTGTATATGTATAAATATCTGTATATATGAGGGAGGAGACATATGCCAAAGCTGGTATGATAAAGAGACCAAAAAAAATATAATGGAAGAATGGAAGAAAAAGAGAAAACAGCAGAAGACCAAAAACTGCTTGTCAGAAGAGACCAGAAGGAGAGCACTGTTATCTGAAATTCCCTCATGCAAGTATTAATCCAGTCCAACTTCATTTAGCTTCTGAGATCAGACAAGATTGGGCACATTCATAACGTTATAGCAATAATAGGGGCAATGGAAAGATCTAGAAAAGGTCACCCTGGTTTGATGGGTCTAAGAGTATAAGAATAAATCTTGTTACCAAATAATTGCTTTCCATTTGGGGAAAGTAAAAAAAAAAAAAAGGCAGAGGATTTGGGGACCACATTGTATATGTCATCCCATAATAGATAAAAATTCAGGAGAGTATGAGGTGGAACTGCAGCCTGGGAGTGGGAGAATTAGAGGAAACCATTATTCTAGAAACTTTATATTATACTCAAAGAGAATAGGCAAAACCACTTAGCACTTTTAGTGGAGACAAAAAGAGACCAAATAATATACTTCACAATGAGCCATGTCTAAAGAAGCCCATGTGAATGGCTCAGAACTTCACTCCTATATAAACCTTCAAACAAAAATATGACTGCTATGCTTTTAGGGAGGAACTTCTAGAGTAAGAATTCTTAATATTTTTGTGTCATGGAATCTTTTATCCAGTCTATGGATTCCAAAGAATTATGTTTTTTTAATTTAATTTTTTTCAATTAACAAAAATCTTTTTTTCTCTCCCTCTAACCTTTCCATCCTATTGAGGTAAAATAAAGAAAGAAAAGCAAAACGTTTAACATATATTCATAGTCAAGAAAAATAAAATTCAGCATTAATTATGCTCAGAGATTCATCTCATTCTACATCAAAATAATATTTTTAAATGAACAAAATATATGGAATTACAATAAAAACTGATTATATTGAAATCATTGTCAAAGATATTTTAAAGCCAAGTTTGCAAATTCCTGTTCTAAATACTAATAAATCTGAAAAATTAATTCCTATTGTCTAACTATCACAGGAAGGATGAATATGTCCTTGGTCCATCTGTCCCACACAAAATGAAATCCTGGCCTAAACAAATCCTGCTGTGATGCCAGTAGGAGAATTTAAAAAAAGACAAAGTCCTTTCCTAAAGGCATAGCATGGTATCATTTGGAAATGGGGTTACAGCAAAGGATTGTGGGTCATCTCTGTATAGAAACTGTCTGGACACAAAGTACAACAAATGCTTTCCAGATCTACAAAAAACTGAACAAAGCTCTAACTCAGAATCATCCCACCCCCCTCTAGGGCATTATTCAATTCAATTCAACAAGCATTTATTAAGCACCTACTATATACTAGATCATTTTGCCAAGAATGTTAAGACAAAAACAGAAATAATACTTGCTCTGATATCCTACTGGTATGAGGAAGAGGAGATATTGTATTCTTTTATGAAGAAGTAAACATGAAATAGCTACAAAACGTGTATAAAGTATATAAATTTATTTTTGTGAGTTCAAATGTGGCCTCAGACACTTAGGATCTGTTCAACTTTAGGCAAGTCGCTTAAATTCAGGTTGCCTCAGTTTCCTCATTTGTAAAATGAGCTGAGGAAGGAAATAGCAAACCACTCCAGTATCTTTGCTAAGAAAACTCCAAATGAGGTCATGCAGAGTTGGACATAACTGAAAGCAATCAACACATACAAAGTCATTTCAGGATGGGTATTGGTGCAAATAGTTGTATAGGGATAGGATGGGTGGTGGTGAAGATCAGGAAAGGAACCATGTAGAGCAGAAATGTCAAACACAATAGCCACATCCTTTTATACTCCTGAGTTCACCCAAACCAAAGTAATATGTAATTGGGAAATATTTAACAAAATAAATTAAAATACATTATTGTTGTTGTTCTGTAGTCTCTTTATGACCACATTTGGGATTTTCTTAGCAAAGATACTGGAGTGGTTTGCCATCTCCTTCTCCAGCTCATTTGACAGATGAGGAAACTGAGGTAAACAGGGTTAAAGGGATCACTTAGGGTTAAATAGCTAGTTAAGTATTTCAGGTCAGATTGGAATTCACATCTGACTCCAATTCAACACTCTCTCCACTGCACCACCTAGCTGCCCCCCCCCCCAAATACAAAAAAACTTAGATAATGAGAATATGTGGTTTTCTAAGTCAATATGCTGCAGCTGAGATCCTTATGTACAACTCAGGAGCCCCACTTCTATTTGATTAAATCAGTGATAACACTGATAACAGGGAGCTAGATATTCCAAGAATAGGAGTTGAAGGGCCAAAGCATTCCAGAACTAGGGGACAGTCAGCCTATGCAAAGGAAATGGGAAGTAGCAAGTAAGACATTTTGTGCTGGAACATAACGTTTGCAAAGGAAGTAATAGGAAATAAATCTGAAAATATGAACTGAAGGCTGATTGTGAAGTGTTTTAAATATCAAATAAAGAAATGCGTGTTTTGTCCTAGGAGCAATAGGGAGCCATTGGAGCTTTTTGAGGTGGGGAGAGGAAGATTAACACTGTCAGATCTTTGCTTTAAGAATGTGAACTTAGCAGCTACATGGGAAATGGATTGATGAGGAGAGTTGTAAAAGACAATTAAGAGGTTATTATAACTATCCAGGAAAGAGGTGAAGAGGATTTGAATGCAAATGATTCATACCCAAATGAGATTCCACAATTTTCTTCTGGGAAAAGCACTTTAGAATCTTTTTCCATTACAGAGGACAAATGACTTATCTTATCTGGAACCAAATCAGGAATTCCTGCAAGTCTTCCCCTCAAACCAACTATGATGGATCTATCATGGTGGAAAGGAGTAGAGGAGGGAAGCTTCTACATTGACAAGGAAATAATTGTGACTGTTGTTGTTCAGTCATTTCATGTCTGATTCTTAATGAACCCTTGTGAGGTTTTCTTTGCAAAAATACTGGAATATTTGCCATTTCTTTCTTCAGCTCATTTTATAGAAAAGAAAACTGAAGCAAAAATAGGGTGAAATGATTCTTTCAGAGTCACAGAGTGAGTAATAGTCTAAAGTCAAATTTGAACTCAGGAAGACTCATCTTCCTCATTCCAAGCCTGGCAAGTCTATCTTTTCATTAACTTTTATAGCCTAAGAGGAACATATAAGATTACAATATGTAAAATGATTATTTCTCTGTCACTTTGATGTAATTTTGTCTCTAAGAGGCCTTGTTAGACTCCTAATCTTTGTTCAAGGTTATTTGTTTGTTTAAGATCTATGCTTAAGAATAATAAAAACTAGGTTTTTACCTCTATAATTTCTGCATTATAATAGATCAATTTCAGCAGCATTACCTACTCCCTGACTCAGAAAGAGATATTTCTCCCATGACAATACATACACCCTTTGGCTCCTCTCAGATATGGATCAGCAGACAAGTTACCAGAGGATGAGGCATTGCTCACAGATCTCCAATAGAAATTTTTACCAGTCATCCAAAGGACACTTTAAAGTTATTTACTCAAATGACAATACAAATAAAGTAAAAAGACTCTCCTCCCTTTCACTTCCACTGTGTCCCAATCATACATGGAATACACTCTCTTACAGAGTACCACATCACAGATTAGGGAAGACCACTAAAGCCATTCTTTCATAAAGTTATCTTCCTTATACTCTATCTGTACCTTGTATGTACATGTTGTTTCCCTTATCAAGATATAAATTCTCTGAGGGAAATGACTTTTAAAATTTTATATTTTATGTTATTCATATACATTCATTTTTAACATATTTCCATATGAGTCATGTTGTAATAAAAAAATCAGAATAAAAGGGGGAAACCACAAGAAAGAAAAAGAAAAGAAAAAAGATGGAAACAGTATGCTTCAATTCACATTAAGTCTGCAAATGAAATTTTCCATCCAAAGTATTGGAATTGCCTTAGATCACTGATGAGAATAGCTGAAGTCTATCATTGATCATCATACAAATCTTGCTGTTGCTATGTAATGTTTTCTTCCTTCTGTTTGCTTCATTCAGCATCAGTTCATGTAAGTCCAGGCTTTTCTGAATTCAACCTGTTCATCATTTCTTATACAACAATTATATTCCATTAGTTTTATATACCACAACTTATTCAGCCATTCCCCAATTGAAAGGTATCTACTCATTTTCCAGTTCTTTGCCATTTCAAATAGAGCTGCTACAAACATTTTTGCTCGTGTGAGTCCTTTTCTCTCTTTTATGATCTCTTTAAGATACAGTAGTAACACTGCTGGATCACAGGATATACACAATTTTATAGCCCTTTGGGCATAGTTCCAAATTGTTCTCCAGAATAGTTGGATCAGTTCAGATTAATTTTTTTTTAGCTTTTTTGGTAACACAGGAACTTAGCACAATTCCTGGCATATAGTAAGTGCTTAAAAAATAAATATGTGTTAATCAATTAATCAAGATCCTGCAAATATATGCAGCCAGAGAACAGGCATGAAGGAGCATATATCAGTCCAAGACACACATATATACATCTTGCTATCACAACTTCTGTATACAACAGTGCAGGGCTGCCAACACCCTCTGATAATTCCATCATGCTTCCCTCTGCTAAAATGTCTCTGCTCTACCAGTCACCTTGTCTTTACTAGCTGAATTCTCCTTCCTGGTTTTTCACCCATGTGATGCCAGCCCATTGTGGTTGTTCACCAACACTCAGTTGGTTTGTTTTTTTCTATATTATCTCTCTTGGTGATCTCATTAGCCCCTACAACTTCATTTATCGTCTCTAAACCTCTAGTTCCCAGATCTACATATTCAGCCTTAGTCTACCGCCTTAGCTATAATCCAAAATCATCAAATGACTTTTGGCAATTAGAACTAGATGTTCCATGAGCATCTCAAACTCAGTATGACTCAAATAGATCTCATTATCTTTCCCCTAAACTCTTTCCTCTTTCTCACTTCCCTATTACAATCAAGGATGCTATGTTCCCTCTAATTGGCCAGCTGCACAACTTCTGTGTCATCCTTGACAACTCTCATCTTTTCTACCTTCAGAACATCTCATACAATTTTTTTCCTTTCATTTACCCTAGATACCACCCTTGTTCAGATCTCCATCATCATTTCTCATCTGGTGGTTGTCCCTGCTTGAAATCTTTCCCCACTCCAATATTTCTTCACTTCAGCTGACAGTCATTTTCCTAAAACCAT
Source organism: Sminthopsis crassicaudata (assembly GCF_048593235.1). Classification (NCBI taxonomy): domain Eukaryota; kingdom Metazoa; phylum Chordata; class Mammalia; order Dasyuromorphia; family Dasyuridae; genus Sminthopsis; species Sminthopsis crassicaudata. The sequence continues at coordinate 274,409,029 of NC_133620.1, forward strand.
CATCGGATTCTATTACTTTTCTACTCAATAAACTTCACTGGCTTCCAATACTACCTCCAGGAAAAAAATATCTTCTATATGGTAAAGTTCTCAATCTTCTTGCCCTTTGTTACTACTCCTATCTTCTTGCACTTTGTTCTCCTATACACATTCTAAAACACATTGGGTTATTTTCTGTACCTTAAATAAAACTCATTTCCATCTCTTATCTCCGTTCCTTTGTACTGGCCCTCCCCCACACCTGGAATATTCTTCGTCTTCAATGCTTTCTTTTAATTCCTGGATTCTTCAAGTTTCAGTTCAAATAATTTTTTCTGATATTATCTCTCATCTACTCTGTAAGTATCTGTTATGTACAGAATCATGTACATGCTATTTCCCATCCCTTGAATCTGAGTTCCTTGAAGAAAGGGTTGTTTTTAGTCTTTATTTATTTATTTATTTATATTTGCTTAGTGCTTGTCTGACACACAGAAATTCTTAATATTTTTGATTGACTGATTGAAAGCACTGATAAAAATTATAGCAATAAATGCACCATGGCATATAACTATATTCTATTGGTATCCTATTCCTTTCTTCAAAGCTGTCATGAAACAATTAATAAGATTACTCTTTGGGTATAGCCTTTCAACTGTCTCCCAATCTACCTAATTATACTTATGTCTGGCTCTCATCTTTCCAACTTTTAACATGCTGAAAGAATTTATCAAATGCTTTACTAAAATCTAGGTAATCTAGGTTTTTAGCATGTCCCCTAATATGACAATTTAGTCATCTTGTAAAAGAAAAGTAACATTTATTAGGCAGATCCTGCTCTTAATGGAGCTATGTTGACTCATTGTGATGACTGCTTCTTTTTCGAGATATTCACTAATTATCCCTTTAATAATACTTCATTTTTCCTCCACTTTGTTGTTGCTAAGTCATTTCAGTCAGGTCCAACTCTTTATGACTTTATTCAGGGTTTTCTTGGTAAAAATACTGGAGTATTTTGCCATTTCTTTCTCATTTTACACACGAGGAATTGAGGTAGTCAGGGTTAAATGACTTGCCCAGGATCATTGTTGTTGTTTGTCCTTCAAGCTCTAAGAGGGAAGTGATGTCACCACATGCGGGTGGGTAGTATTTAAGTGAGAGAAGACTCTGCAATCACCAGCCCCTCTCTCCTCCAGAGCCATCGGGGTCCAGTGGCAAGACATAGATCAAGATAATTGGATTTGGTTCTGGATTCAGTAGGAAAGGACCTTTTAAAGCTACGTTCTTTAATAGGTCTCATTTTGACTGAGACAATGCCCAGTCAGTGATTAAGACTATAGAGTGCCTTTTACCTAGTCACACAACTACTAAATGTCTGAAGCCATATTTGAACTCACGAAGGTGAGTCTTCTTGACCACTGACCTGGTACTCTATCCACTGCACCACCTGAGTGGCCAACTTCATTGTCTTTCCTTTTAAAACAAAACCAGGACAATAGTTGCCTTTCTTCAAGTTGGTCATGCTTCTCCTATTCTCTGCAACTTTTCAGATATCATTATTGATAAGGGCTCAGTATTGACATCATCAGTCCATTCCTAGGATGCAATTTTTCTGGGTCAGGTGCCTTGGATTTATCCAGGGCAGCTCAGTGCTCTTCTGTAGTCACCTTACTTATCTAGTGTATTAAATCAACTCCCTAGTAGCTATTTTAGTTCTGTCCTTTTCAGTCCAAAAATCACTCTTCCCCATGGCAGAGAAAACAGATGCAGAACAGGTCAGCAGCTTTGCCTTCTCTCGGGTTTTACTGGCTCATCCTCCTTGAGCAGCGGCCCCTTCCTTTCTTTGAGCCTCCTTTTTTTAAAAAAATCTAATGTATCTATAGAAACAGGGACTAGATATTTGATTTCATTAATATAATGAACTCTCAGCTGAGAAAATTCCCTCTACCTAATACAGGTCAGTATCATGTCTGCATCTTAGAGAATTGTCAAGAATACAGAGTTGGTTAAGGAGCTTGCCCAGGATCAGTCTATAGCTGTCAAAAGTGGGACTTAAACCCAACATAATCCACTATACCATTCTTCCTCTGTTACCTAATATGTACTAAAAACAAAGAAATAAGAGACAACCCACCCTTTTGTTATCCATACCTTTTCTCAGTTCATTCTAAGTTTTAACACTCCTAAAATCACTCTTTTAAAAATGTGTTTATTTATTTCATTTGGGGGGAGGAGAGAGGTTATATTGCAAGTTATAAATTTTCTCTCTCCCCACCCAAACTAGAGAAGGCCTCCATTTGACAGATACACACACACACACACACACACACACACACACACACACACATACATACTATGTGTACTTCTAATTATCAGTTCTTTTTCTGGAGATGGATAGTATCTTTCTTTATAGGTTCTTTGTAGTTCTGAATATTTATAATACTCAGAATAGCTTAGCTTTGAACAATATTGCTATTACTATATACAATGTTTTCTTAATTCTGCTTACTTTATCAGCATTCATTCAAGTCTTTCTACATTTTTCTAAAATGGACCTGTTCATCATTTCTTACAGCACAGTACTATTCTATCACAATCATATGCCACAGCTTGTTCATTAATTCTCCAACTGATGAACATCCCTACAATTTCTAGGTCTTTTCCACCACAGAGAGTTGATAAAAATATTTTAGAACACAGGTTTTTTTTCCTACTCACCTTGAGAAATAGACCTTATAGGAATATTGCTTAGTCAAAGGGTATACACAGTTTATTAATTCTTTGGGCATAACTTCCCCCAAATTTTCCCCAGTATCCCTTTCCCTACATCTCCCAGAGAGCCATGCTATATAACAATGTCTCTGTCTTTCTCTCGTCTTTAAAAACAAAGAGACGGATAGAAAGAGACATAGAGACAGAAACGTAGGGAGGCAGACAGGGAGAAAGAAAGATCAGCAAACTACATTGATACCCCACATGTGGCTCCAACCTCTACAAAGAAATGAGCTGGGAGTACCTTTTCATATCTATACTAGGGCTTTGTAATTTTGCAACATTCAGTTTTGCTTTCTTGCTTGTAATTGTTCTTGCTATTTACATAGTCATTGTGTATATTGTTTTCTTGGTTCTGCTTACTTTCTTCTTCATCTGTTCATATGTATGTTGCCATGCTCCTCTGTATTCATCATGCATATCTTTTCTTCCAGAACAGTAATATTACATTCACGTGCTAAGACTTATTTATCCCTTCCCCAATCAATGAGCGTCTACTTTGTTTCCAATCTTTGTTACTACAAAAGATGCTGTGATAAATATTTTAGTGTACATGGGAACTCCTGTCTTATCTATGGCTTCCTTGTAGTATAAGTCATAATAGGCATTTTAGTCACTTTATTTGCATAATTCCAAATTGCTTTCTAAAATAGTTATGCTATTTTCCTACTACAGCTCCATCATTGACTTTTCTCATCTTTTGTAATCTCTGCCTATCTGCAAAGCACATGAGGTGGAAACTCAAAGTTGCTTTGATTTGTACTTATTAATAATCTGGAATATTCTTTCATATGATCACTAATTATTTGCAATTCTTCTTTTGAGAACTGTTTGCTCATATTCTTTGTCCACTTATCATGGGATTCTTCTTTCTTCTAATGGTAATAGGGAAAGAAAGGTAGAATGGATAAAAAGTAGATTTTTTTTTTGTTCATCAAAAATTCTAATTTAACTTAAAATTAAAAATTTTACCTATTTTATTTTAATTTCTTCGTAAGATTTCTTTTTAATTTTAAGTTAAGAGGATGGGAGTTGGGGAATGCCAAATTGGGGAGGGTGGGTGAAGAGATAGGATGAGGGTGAAGGGTGCTGCTGCTGAGATTTAGGTCCTGGACAAGCTTCCAAAATCTAGATGACCAGTGTTCTCTACCTCTTTCTAAAACTAACGTGATTGCTCCGGGCTCATTGCTAAGGAACAATGAAAAAGTGAAGATAAATTCACATGTATTCAAAAGAAGTACACTCATTTCTTCCACACTCACACAATCTCTCATTGACTCCCATAAAGCAGGGTTAAATGCAGGGTCAGCCTCTTCCCTAGCTCCCAGTTTCTGTGGGGTTTTTCATCACTTCCTTCATAAATTATGGAATCACTAGGTGCTAAATTTTTTATATCATAATGGTTGAAAAAATATGACCCACTTTCTTTCTTTCTCAAATTAGGAACATTTAAACAACACATTTACATGAGTTTTTTCCTCCCTTCAAATAATCTACCCTGTCTTAATTTCAACTTTTTAATTAATGCTTACATTTTAAAAAACACGATACATACCTAATTTCATTTGATCCTTATAATAATGCTATAAGATAAGAAGAACAGATATTATTGTTCCCATTTTGGAGATGGAGTAAGAGCCAAAGAAATGAAATAATTTGCCTTTGGTACAAGTAAATGACAGAATTGCTCTAAACTCAGTTCTTCCAACTCCAGATACACTGCTCTCTCTCCTATGCGAACTTTTCACTTTAATGAATCCCTGATCTTGTTGTGGCAGTAGAGTACTGAATCTTGAGTCAAGAAGATCTGAGTTTAAATTTTGGCTTCTAACATTTACTAGGTATGTGATCTTGGGCAAATCATTTAACTTTTTGCCTCAGTTTCTCTAAGTAAGTCATTTAACCTGTTTGCCTTAGCTTCCTCAACTGCAAAATTAGATTTGCAGGGCTGTTGTGAGGACCAAATGGGATATTGGTAAAGTGTTTGACATACAGTAGGTTCTATATAAATGTTATTCCCCTTGATGATGTTATAGTTACTCCCACTAAGGGTTCCAATATAGCTCACAAGCTATCTGTGCTTTCTCTTCCTATGGAATACTTGTGATCATAGCTTTAGAGCTGGAGGGAACTTTAGAGACCCCCTGCTTCAATCTCTCATTTTACATATGAGGAACTGAGACCCAGAAGGTTTCACAGGTGCTTTACTAAACAGTAGCAGAACAAGTTCAAACTAGTTTTGCCAGTATGTTCTGGAATAGATTCAGATATGATTTTTAGGCCAATTTTTCTCTTCCCAACCACTTCCCTCATTTTCTTCTTTTTCTTCCTTCTTTTTTCTCTCTCTTTTTCCTCTGTCTCTTTCTTTATTTCCTCTCTCCTCCTTTTGCCTCTATTACTCTCTCCCTCTGTTTCTGTCTCTTTTTCTGTCTCTGTAATTAATTATGAACTTTGTAACTCATAGTGTTCAACAATTCACTATTTTTAATAAATCACATTATTTATTAACAGCATCAAAATGCATAGAAAATATCAGAAGTTGTTTAAAACAATATAGACTGGGTTACAATTAATTTTCTGCCTCCTTCCTTCCCCTGCTTCCCACCAAACTAGGGTTGGGGCAGGGCAGAATAGAAAGGAAAATAATTGGTTAGTGAAAGGAATGCTAGGGGAAAAGAGAAGAGGAGGCTAGGAACTGGATTCTGCTTGCTCTCTCCAATCAGACCCCATCTGCTGTTAGTTTTCCCTTCTGAGATCAGGGGTCCCTATCTCTTAGAGCTGTTCCAAGTCTAATCAGCACCTCTCATGTGCTCTACTCTGTCTTGTCATCCCTACTCTCCATTGATCACAACCAGGGTCCCCTACTTTCATTCTGCTGAATGGTAGGGTAAGCCTGGAGAACCCCTGAACATACCTTCTTCCTCATTCTTAACTACTGATCTGCCCCAATGTCAGGATCCCCTTAAGCCCAAAGAAAATGGAATCCTGCCACTTGGCCTGCAAATATTTCAACCATACCAAGCCTAAGATCTTTGGTATTTTAATGATCCTTATAAGGTCCTTTTGAATCTTCCCTAATCTAAGCAAACACAGACTACCTCATTTCTACTTACAGTGAATGTGGGTAGTTCGGAAATTCCTTCCCAATACCCTTCCAAGATGACTAAAGATAGATATCATCTATATAAGAGTTCAGGATCCATTTGCCTTCCTTTTTTTTTTTTTTTTAAACTGGACTTGCAATTAGGAAAACCTGACTTTGAATCTCTCTTGTGAATTAAATAACCCTGAGGAAATCCCTTAATCCATCCAAGTCTCAGATTTCTCATCTGGACTAGGTGAAAGAGGAGATTCTTTGCCTCAGTTGCTATCAGCTTTAATCAATGAATGGGTGCAGCCTCAGTCAAACTGAAACCTGATTGAATATTTTAGCTTAAAAGGGCCAAGATCTCCCATTTCATCCAAGGCTATCTTCAGTTGAACTATAGTTCAGTTGATCTATATCTGGCCACTGGGCCCGGATGGCACTGGAGGGAAAAGTGAGGCAGGTGACCTTGCACAGCCCTCCCTCAATTAAATCCAATTTACTTGCCTATCATGGCATCACTTCCTTGATTCATGATCGTCTTCAAGAATGAAGGACAAACAGCAACAATAGAAAATGTCATATGAAAAGAGAAATTCCATTTAAAATTACGTTAGGCAAAATAAAACACCTGAGGTTCTACCAATTACAAAACACTTCTCACACAAAATCAGATCTAAACAATTGGAAAAATATCAATTGTTCATGGCTAGGCTAAGTTAATATAATAAAAATGACAATTATGCCAGAATTGGTCTTCTTGTTCAATGCTATACCAAACTGCCAGAAATTAATTTATAGAACTAGAAAAAAAATATTAACAAAATTCACCTGGAAGAACAAAAGGTCAAGAATATCAAGGGAATTAATGGAAAAAAATTACAAAGGAATGGGACTTAGCAGTTCAAACCTAAAACTATATTATAAAGCAGCAGTCATCAAAACCATTTAGTACTGGCTAAGAAATAGAGTGGAGGATCAGTGGAATGGATTAGATACACATGACACAATAATCAAGGCCTATAGCAAGCTAGTATTTGATAAACCTCCAAACTCCAGCTTCTGGAATAAGAACTCATTATTTGACAAAAATTGCTGAGAAATCTGGAAAATAATATGTCAGAAACACAGAATAGATCTTCATCTCACACCCCATACCAAAATAAGGTCCAAATGGATACATGATTTGGTCATAAAGGATGATAACATAAACAAATTAGGAGAACAAGGGACATCAGATCTTTGGAAAAGGGAGGAATTTATGACCAAAGAAGAACTACAGAACATTGTGAAAGATAAAACAACTTTGATTACATTAAACTAAAAAGGTTTTGCATAAACAAAACCAACAGAAACAAGATTAAAAGGGAAGTACAAAGCTGAGGAAAAAATTTTGCAGTCAGTATTTCTGATGTTTCATTTCTAAAATATATAAAGAATTGTATCAAATTTATAAGAATATAAGTCATTCCCCAATTGATAAGTGGTCAAAGGAGATGAACAATTTTCAGATGATGAAATTAAAACCATTCACAGTCATATGGAAAAAAATGCTCTTAAATTTATTAGAGAAACACAAATTAAAACAACTTTGAAATATCACCTCACACCTGACAGATTGGCTAAGATGACAGGAAAAGATAATGATAAATACTGGAGAAGAAATAGGAAAAATGAGACATTAACGCATTGTTGGTGGAGTTGTGAAATGATTCAGCCATTTTGGAGAGTAAAATGAAACTATGCCCAAAGGGCTATAAAACTCTGCATACAAAACTGTTTGATTCAATAATGCCATTGCTGGATCTGTATTCTAAGGAAATCATAAAGTAGGGAAAAGGACCCACAGTGCAAAAGTGTTTGTCACAGCCCTTTTTGTGGTGGCAAAGAATTAGAAAATGAGTAGATGCCCATCGATTGAGGAATGGTTGAACAAGTTGTGGTATATGAAGATAATGGAATATTATTGTTCTATAAAAAATGATGAACAAGCTGATTTTAGAAAGGCCTGGAAAGATTTACATGAACTGATGCTGAACAAAACAAGCAGAAGCAGTAATACATTGTACCCAATAATTGCAAGAATGCAATAATTAACTATGAAAGACTTGGTTCTTCTTAGTGGTTCTAAGGAGACTGAATATAAATCAACACATGCTATGTTGGCTTTGTTTTGTTTTGTTTTTTTTTAAATCTCTCCCATGGTTTTTCCCTTTTGCTCTTATTTTTCTCTCCCAATGTGATTCATAAAGCAATGTGGGTTAAAAAAAATCTTTATTTAAAAAAGAAAGAAAAAGAAAGAAAAGAAGAAAGAAAATGTCATACCAGTATGTTAAGCCTAGGTGTGATGGGGGCAACTCAAAATTGTAAGACAATTGTTAAATTTTCATTGTAAGCCTTTATAACTTGAACAATGAGGGTAAGAATTTTAGTGAATCCTTTTTGGGCCCTTTTATGTCTCAAACCCATTGAGAAGGAGTCTGGTATCTTTTTGTTCCAGTTCTTATTCTAAGAATTAGGAGAGACAAATCCCATTCCCATTTTGGTCCCTCAGGATAAATGACCAAAAAACAAAGTGGTAAATCATTTCTCTGGAAATCATCTGTCTAGAGAAAACGAATCTCTTCTCCCCAAAAAGTAAATGATATATCTCTGAATGAATCCCATCAAGGCCTCCCATTATGAAAATCCAGATACCAATCCCTTTATTGATTATCTCCAATCTATCTTGTATATACCTCATTTTACCCAGTTGTTAGTACAGTTTTTTTCCTTATTAGACTGAGTTTCTTGGGAGCAGGGAGTTGTTTTTGCCTTTTTGTCTCTTGCTAGAAATTAAAACAGTGCACCTGGCACATAGTAGGTCCTTAATAAATGCTTGCTACCTGACTGGCTGACTCATTTCAAGCCATCCACCATTCTCAGCCTCCCCAATTTAATGGTTTTTGCTCTTTGACCTTAGTCTTCATTTTGGATTCTGTCAAGAAAATCTCTTTTCATTACTTATCATCATGCTGTTTGGTAGTAAACTATGCAAATAACCCCATGGAGGATTCAGTGAACAAGACTAGAAGATCAGAAAGAGACTAGCTAATTACCTTTTATTCAACATTAAGCAACAAACACATTGCTGTTCCTATAGGAAGACAGAAAGATACTCCATAAGGACCCAGTTCTACTGGTCATCAAGGAGAAGAAATGATCATCATGATATAAAGCATATACTAGCTGAATGACTTCCTCAGTTGATAGTTGTTGTTCAGTCGCGTCCGTCACCTTGTGGATTATAACATGCCAATACTGTCCATTGGGCTTTCAATACTAGCATGGTCTACCATTTCCTTCTCTAGTAGATTAAAGTAAACAAAGGTTAAATGACCTTTCCAAGGTCACACAGCTAGTGAGTATCTGAGGATAGATTTGAACTCGGGTCTTCCTGATTCCAAGCAAAGTGCTCTATCCATTGATCTTTCCTGCTATCCTTTCAGTTGATTACCTTCAGTTAATTATCTGCCTTTTCTGAGGATTTTATCGGTGGAACCCCATTTCTTCGACTTCCCCCAAAGAGATACAGGTTAGTAATTCTTTGCCCCTTTTTGAAGAGTTCTCACTTAACAAGGTCCGATGGTGCTGGTTCAAGCAATGTCTCCTGCTGGGATTTGAACAGATGGACTTACACAGGGGGCCTATAATTGTACATACAGTTCACTCTCCATCTTCCCCTAGCATTTTAAAAAGTAGACTCTTTTATTCTCCTACCCCCAATTCCAATGAAGGGCATTAGTGCATTGCGTTATTCTTCAGGCATCCCAAAATATAACATGAATGGTAAAACCTTTATAGTGAGTCTTTACTTAATTTGTCCCAAACCAAATAAAGCTCTGACCAGGAAGAAATTCAGAAAAGATAAATCCTTTTCTAAAAATAATTGCTTGCCATTAGGGAAGGAATAACTACAAAAGATCATGGGGAAGCATTATAAGGAAATTGTATGAGCATAGAAGAGAACCAATGACATGTATAGAATGTAGCTTCATAAAAATGGGAAATGGGGCCAAAATATTCAGGAAGGCAAACAAAATAGAGAGAAGTTTGTGTCTATTTCTTAGGAGGACTGGCTGAAGAAAGTAGGAATAGTTAGCCTGGGATAAAGAAGACCTAATGGGAACAGGATAGCTATCTTCAACTATTTTAAGGGTTGTCACATGGAAGAGAGATTAGATTGGTTCTGTTTTGAAGGATGAAATTATCATTAAAGCAAGTCAAGAAATGATTAACTACTCTGCTTTTGGCTGAGAGTGAAAGCTCTAGCAGAGATTTAGGTAACTGAAATTCCTTACTACTACATCATGCTAGGGGACTAGTCTTGTGCTGATTCCGAGGCTCCTCATCCACCCTGGGAGGAAGATGTTATGTTTATGTCCATTTTACAGTTGAGGAAATTAAAACAGGTAAAAATTAAATGACTTGCCTAGGATCACACAGTAAGTGGAGTCTTCCTGACTCCAGGCCTAGCACACTATCCAGAATGGCACTAAATAACTTAGGGAGACTGTGTAAGAGCCTCCAAGAAAGAGAGACAAGATGAACTGCCATCTTTATATTCAATTCAGAGCCACTTTGTGTTTTTTCTGTCTATTTATAGGATAGAGTGAGTATTTTGCAACTTCTGCACTTTCTGTAAGATGAAATAAAAGCCCTTTCATTCCCTATGGGCATTTTAATAAATTAAGAACCAATTCAACACTTGGGGGGAGTGGGACATCAGCAGCCAGGTGGTACCAGAGTGCAAAGGGTGAGAAAGCTTCATCTTCCGGAATTCAAATCTGTGTGACCCTGAGTAAGTCATAATTACTTGTTTACAAGTCACTTGCTTGCTTTAAAAATGAAAAGGAAATAGCAAACCACTCCACTATCTTTGTCAGGAAAAACCCCAAATGCAATCACAGAGAGTCAGACACAACTGATGTTTAATAGCAGGAAGCCCTATCATTATATTTGGGAAAACCTAATTGTCTTGGAATAAACAAATGAAGGCAATGAACCAAAGAGAGAAACTGACTCTCCTGGAGCCAGGCCTCAGGAATAGACTCAGGTTAGCATAATCCCAGAGTCTTGGTTTGGAGCAACCAAAGCCAGATTTTAAATTCAGAATCAACAAAAGAGAAATTTTATTTCCTTTCCGTTTTGTCTCCCTTGGAAAAGAGGAAGAAGCAGAGGCTTATAAGATAGTGCTATGATAGAAATGATCTAAACCCATTGCTTAGAAACCATGTCCCAAGAAGACAAATGTGCTTTAGAATCTCTCTCCATCAAAGAGACAAAATCAAAGTACCTCAGGAAGACTCACAGGAAAGTTCCTGTTGCTCCATCTTTCAAACCAAAATACATTTCACTTTCCATGGAAAGGGACTTTCTGTACAGAAAATTCAATAACTGATCAGTCAGCAAAGATGAGTTATCCTTGCTGCCTACTTCTCTTACTGGGAAAAAGAGGACTCCCCTGTAGCCAGGTCTGTCCAGCCTCCCTGATAGGCTAAGCACATGAATCCTGAGTATGACCTAGAAAACAGCCCATAGACCGCATAGCTGCCACAGAATGTAGAGGGGAGGCTGGGGTGGGGAGAAGGGGAAAGGTAAGGGCCATAGTGTTTCAAACATTATGAATACTAACCTTTATCATCTCACACAATATAAAATCATAGAATTGGATTTAAAAGAGACCTAGAGAGGTTATGTATTCCAAGCCCTCACTTTACGGGGTGAGGCTTGGGGAAATTAAGTGATTTGCCCAAGATCTCACAGCCAAGATCCAAGACAAGTCCTCTGACTTCAGACTTGATGCTCTTTATTGCTATCAGTGAAGGGATGGAAAATGAGTCAAGGGTAACTGCGGAGCTCCTAAACCAGTGATTGTTGGACCCACAGGAGAGAAAGCTTGGCAGGAAAACCCCAAATTAAAGAAATAGCTCCCATAGAGGTGATCTAATCCCTGTTCTCAGGAGGAATCTCTGCCATAGGCTTCTTGGTAGCTGGTGATGGGGTAAGGTGAATTTTCAGCACTGAGAAAATGAGGGGACAGAGCCAAGCAACAATGGCCAGACCTCCTGCTCTGGAAAGACCTCAGGATCAATAATGACAAACATTTATTAAGCCTTGGCACTAAGACTGGAAAAATAAAAACCAAAAAGAACCTCCCTCTAGGGAACTTGGTGGGAATAGGGAGGGGATACAGCAGACACATAATAACTAAATACAAGGTAATTTGAGAAGGGAGGGAGCAGAAGGATGGGGAGATCTATCACAAAAAAAAAGGTAACACCTTAATGATTTTTCCTGGGACTATTATGAAGGTTTGGGTGAAAGGGGAAACCTGGCCTAGTATTAAGCAATGATGCTACAGTGACCAATAGCTAAACTCTTGTTGCTACCTTCCCCCTATACCTTCCCAAGATGGTGTACTGGACAAAGGAGTGAGGTTACAGGGGAGGCTGTGGAGAGGACGAGAGAGATTCAGCAAGGGAAGAGACACCATAGCAGCAGCAGACAAAGCAGATCATCTTTGTCTTTTTGAACTTCATTGGCTGAAGTGAAGCAGAGGGATAGGGCAGGCTCTGGGGAACCTCCCACCTTATGAGGCAGCCTCATAGCCCTTAGTGGAAAAAAGCAATAACACAGACAGAAAGGTGGCTATGGAATGCAAATCCTGATTCCAAATCCAGAGCTTGCTCTTCTGGGCCACATTCCATTCATTTGACAAGGAATTGTTTCAAATAAAGCAGTTTCTTCACTTTAATTTGCCCCTCTGATTACAGGGCAAAGCACAACATAAATATATAAAAATCCCAGGTAACTCTTTCTTTGCTACCAGTTGCTGGGCTTGGTGTGGATCCCAACATTTTCATCCCTCTCACACATCCCTGTACTGGGTACTGTCTGTTGCCTCACTCCCTTTTCAGCTTACCCTACTAGACTGTAAGTTCCTTGAGGGTAAGGACTATTGACTTTCTTTTATTTATTCGTATCTCCAGGTCAATTCCTGGCACACAGGAGGCACTTAATAAATGTTTATTGTATTGTAATGTATTTTTAAGAGTAAAGGTCTTGGTGCTGTTGTATATATAATTTAATAAAGGTTGGAATTTTTTTTTTCCCTACCACATTTGTGAGGAAAAGGCTGATAAACTCTCTAGAACATCTGAGAAGAAGCTTCAACAACAACAAAAAAAAGAGCAAAAATCTCATCCAAGTTTCCCCATGTCCACAGTGACAGAAATAGGTCACACTGGAGTCACAGAGCATGCCCTCCATCTACCTGTCCCCATGCAGAATGAAGTCCTCACCTTCTATAGCTCCAGCACAGGGAATTTAAAAAATAAATAAACTTTACCATTACCAAAGGAAAAACTTTCTCTCATTCAAGAAATAGCAAAGGATATGAAGTCAGCAATTTGAAAATGGTTAAAGGCTTGAGGAAAACTCATACAAATTACTCTGGAACCACATGGGCAGGCGACGAGAGCGCACTTCCAAAGAAGGCACCTCACCAAAAAGTGGTATCCAAAAGAGATCAGTGGCAAAACTTTCCTTTATGTACTTGACCCAAGATCACAGCAATGCCTGGCTTTCTGACTAAATGCTGAAAGAGCCTTCAATAGGGAAAACAAACAAAAAAAGCAAGATGCAGATCTGGCCCCAGGAGGAACCTGCTAAGGTCAAAAGTGGCTTATTCTACCTACTAGTGTTCTGTGACCAGACTAATGGGAGGCCTGTGAAAAGAGGCATCTCTCTACCTATTAGTGGACTGCCAGGCTATGCTGACCTGGATCCTCTCTAATTGGTGGTAAATTAAAAGGCCCTGAGAGGATAGGGGCCAAATGTGATTAGGCAATTAATAAAGGCAGGAAATGATGCTGAGCAAAAAAAAGTCTGTTCTTCCTGCCAGACTGGCTGCCACTTAGGAGGGGCCTGAAATAGACTCCAGGTGTGGAACTTTCTCCACAGAGTACGGGGCCACCGTGGAAGGAATAAAAGCCTGAAGCCGGAGCCCCTTCTTCCTCTTCCCTTATCCCAAGCCCCAGTAATAAAAGTGATCATTAAAGTACATATCATTGGGCCAGAGACCTGCAAACGATGGTTTCTGGACCGAATCCAACCTGCCCCTGGCTCGTATACAACTCTCAAGCTAAGAATGATGTTTACATTTTAAATATAATCCTTATTTAAAATGTAAAATCCATTCTTAGTTCACAGGCTGCACAAAACAGGCAGCGAGCCAGATCTGGCGAAGGCTCTGCCGGCCCCTGCACGCTGACGCAGCCTTCTCCCCGGGGTGAAGCTGCACTTCTGCGGCGGGCCTACGTCCCCCAGAGCTTAGCACTGAGCTCTACAAGGTGCTGACACTCACAAACGGTTTGTGAGTCAATGTGTGGTTTGAACTCAAAAGATATGGGTTTGCTAGTTACTCCACGTGAACACAGGCAAATCATCCACTCTCCTGTGGCCTCAGTTTACTCCCATGCAAGAATAATTAGTTCCAAATCTCAAAATAATTCCCGTTCCTATGGTGCTCTAGGGTTACAAAGTGCTTGCCTCCACACAACACTGCTGACAAGCAGTGCAAACACTAGCATGTTGCTTTTATCCAGCGGATATAAAAGGGCGGGACTCAGTAGGGTTTGCTTCCATTGCAAGCCCTGGATTTGGAGGTAGGGAATCCTGAATTCAAACCCTACCTCTATTTTGAATGACCAGGTCTCTATCGACCAGAAAATAAAACAAAAATGTTGCTATTATTGGGGAGTCATTTTTATTGATTTAAAATCTTGGTTTTGTTCTTGGACGATTCATTGAACTCTAATCCTCTGAGACCCCGTTTCCTCTTCTGTAAAATGAGGGAGTTGCTCTAGATGACTTTGAAAATCCTTTCCAGTTTTAGATCTATCTCATATGTGATATGGAAAAAATTCCGGCGAGGAAAGGCAGGTCGAAATTTTTAGCGCTAAAATGTGAAGGTCCTGGTCCCAGCAGAGGTCGCTGCAAAAAATGTCCCTGTTCGCTTGCCATATTCTCCTTCTCGCGGTAAACGCAACCCTTGACCTTAGAAGCTTCTGCCAGAAAGAAAAATGGCGGCAGCGTTGGCGGCGACAGGCCGTCTGCAGCAAGTACTCCGAAGGACACCGGCATGGAAAAGCCCCTGCTCAGGAGCCCGGACACGCCGCCGTCAGCTTTCCTCCAGCCCTCCTCAACCTTCGGCCTCGGCCGTGCGAACTGCCTTCCTTCATTTCTTCCGGGACCGTTACGGCCACCAGCTAGTGCCCTCCGCTTCCGTACGGCCGAGAAGCGACCCCGGTCTCCTCTTTGTCAACGCGGGAATGAACCAGGTAGGACGGGACCTCCGGAGAGGGAGCGAGACCTGAGCCGCTGGGGGGCGGGGCTTGGAAGAGAACTGGAGGAAGCTGAGTGGATGGGAGCCGAGAGGGTGGGGCCTGTCTGAGGCGCGAATGGCAAAAGTGAAGCCGAGTAGGAGGAGGGGCCTGGGGACTCGGGGGCGGGACCGAGGCGTCGTGGGGCGGGGTTTGAGAATGAAGTTGGTGGTCCCCCTCCAGGCTTTTTACCTCAAGAAAAGGTGGGAGCAGTTTCCTAGGGCTAAAACTACCCGTGTGGGAAAGACTCGGAAATGAGGAGACGCGGGGGGATCGGGGCCCCATCTTTCGGCTTCTTGTGGTAAAGGAGTGGTGCTGCACACGGGAAAATCACTTAATCTCTCTCAATCTATTTCTAAAATGGATGGATCCAACACTGGCTTATGGTGAACTTCAAATAAACTAACTTATGAAAGTGCTTTTTAAAGTCTTGCAGGTCTGTGCATGCGGGAGCTGCTGCTGCTCTAATAGTAGTGACAATCCCAGTGGGCGGCGCGGGGAGTCCGGCCTGAAGGCCGAAGGTTCAGCCTTCTGAGCCCCAATCCCTGGGCAAGGAGCGGAATCCCACTGCCCCCGCTTCCTCAAGTGTAAAAGAGCCAGAAAGGGCAACCCTCTCCCTGTCCTCGCCAAGGGGTCCTGGAGGGGACGGGCCTGCAAAGTGGCGGAGCCACACACACTTAGCGGGGAAGTGGTGGCTGGTGGCAAGTCAAATAACCCCCTGGGCCCTAATAAAGGCCAGACCACTGTCTCCCTTTACGAGGTAGGCCAGTTTCTGGGCCTTCCAGCCACAGACTCAGTCACCGCCAGTAAGCACCTACTGAGTGCCAAGGCTGGTGCTAGACGCACCAGGGGATGCAAAGGAGAGAATTCCTTCCTCGTGCAAGTTGTATTCCGTATGGATTATATATTTCCAGTCTTTGTGCTCGCCCGCTCACTATATATAGCATTTAAATCTGGATATCCCAGAGGCATCTCAAACTCTGAAACAGAACTTTTCTCTTAGGCTCCCCCTCTTGCAAACACTCATCAGATACATTCCCGTCCTTCCAGCTTCCGGGGCTTTTAATTCTGAAATGACTCCTGCTTCTTCATTTCTCTTCGTCCCTTACGTCCGGTCAGGTCCGGATCACTTCCCTCTAGCTCCATCTAGCTGACTCCGGGGTTCCCTAATTGGTCTCTCCCTGCGCCGTTCCTGCGCACACTGCTGGGCGTGATTTTCTGAGGGTGTCACTCCTACAGTTATCCCGGCTGTTCCCTGTCGCGTCTAAGTTAAAATACTAACTCTGTAGTTTTCAAAGCCGCCTACGCCTGCCCTTAGCTGCGGTGTAGCCTTCCTTCCGTTCTCTGGGCCACACGCGCCCTCTTTCTATTCCTCCCACGCGGCGCTCCATCTGTGGCCGTCCTCTCCTGGGTCCGGAGTGCGTCCTGCCCTCACTGTCACCCAAAGAACGCCTCTCTTCCTGTGAGACCCAGCTCGAGCGCCCTCTGTAGTATGTAGAATTTAAGTTTGGGGGTAATGATTATTTCACACTTGGAGTCTTGCAAAGTGCAATTAACAAATGTGTGTTCATTGATGAGTTGTTTCCTAGTTGCTTAGATTAGAACTGAGAACCTTAGAGACCAGATGGCTAGCCATCCTCATTTTAGAGACAACAAAAGAGGATTATCTTTCCCCCACCCAACAAGAAGTCACTCTGAGGCCGCTTTGCACGACGTGGGGGACACAACGGTTAGGCTAGGCTCGGAGTCCAAGTACGTGTCCATCTTTGGGCAAATCACTTAATCTATTTGGGACTTAGCGGCCTGCGTGGAAGCATGGGGATTGTCCATTGTTGTCTACTATTGTCTCCCCGGGTTGTTATGAGGATGAGAAAATATTGCATGTGTAATAAAGTGTGAGTTATTAATTGTGGAATCCACTCACGTGTACTTTGATCCTAGTTCAAACCAATCTTCTTGGGCACAGTGGACCCTCGGAGTGAGCTGGCCCGGCTCCGGCGAGTAGCCAACAGCCAGAAGTGTGTTCGGACAGGAGGAAAGCACAATGACCTGGAGGATGTGGGCCGAGACCTTTCCCACCACACCTTTTTTGAGATGCTTGGCAACTGGGCATTTGGAGGGGAATACTTTAAGGTGAGGCGATAGAAGATATTGCCATCAGGAAAAAAAACAACTCAAGATTTACTTGAGAGGGGCAGCTAGCACAATGGCTGCAGCACCAGCCCTGAAGTCAGGAGGACCCGAACTCAAATCTGGTCCCAGACTCTTAACACCTCCTGGCTGTGTCACTCTGCGCAAGTCACCTACCCCCAAGTGCCTCAAGCAAAAATAAAAAAAACGATTTATCAGAGAAAGGTGTCTTAAGTCAGTAGATCCCTGTTCCTTCCTCTGTCCTTCAGGCTTCCCTTGTGTGGACCTCTGAATCAGACATAGGGGAGAATACAAATGAGCTCATGTTGTACATATTTGTATGAATATCATATCTCCCTTGTTGAATTATGAATTTCTTGAAGGTTGTCACAATACTTAGTACATAGGAAATATTTGTCAAATAGCTACTGAATGAAGGACACAGACTCAAAGTACTCTGTGGGAGGTCGGGTTTTCTGAAGGCTAGGATGTCCAAAAAAAGCCTTTTAGAGGAAGCGGGACTTCAGCGGATTCTTAAGAAAGCCTAAAATTTATGGAAGCCAAAAGTAGAAGGGAAGACATCTCAGGAGGAGAGGATACCGTAGGGCAAAATTTAGAAACAAGAATATATGTGGGGGTTCAGGAAGACAAGAAATATAATTTAAATGAGTGTAGTACAAAGAAAGGGCTGGGTTATATAGTGGGATTACAGAAGGGGATTTCCCCTTAACACTCTGTTTTCTTACTTAGGAAGAGGCCTGCAGCATGGCCTGGGAGCTGTTGACCACAGTCTATGGAATTCCCCAGGATAGGCTGTGGGTTACCTACTTTGATGGTAATCCTCCTGAGGGGTTGGCCCCAGACTACGAAAGCAGGGATATCTGGCTCAGCTTGGGGTAAGCATGGTAGTGAAGAGTTCTAAAATTAGGAGACTAAGCCTTTGGAAAGCTGCCAATTTTGCATCCTGTATTTTTGGTTCTCTGGGGAAAAAAGGGAAAGGGGAGGAGTAAAGATCTCCAGTACTCAACCACAGTCAAAATTAAGAATAAGCAAGATAGGCATTTTTTGCAGGGCACATTACACATTGAGAAGGTATTAGAAATGAAGGACATTTTAAAATATTACTCTGTATAAATAGCCACATTTAAAACACCAGATAATTTTGTTCTCTGTGACAGCCAGATATTTATATTGTGATGAATCAACTTGTATGTGTTACAGTGAAAGCCTCCAAAGGAAGAATAATTTTCAAACTTGACCTAGGATCCACAAATGCCATGCCCCGGCTCTTGTCTTAGAAGACCCCGAGCTGAAGCTGACAAGCCACAGTTCAAGTTATTTATAGATCAAGAAAGGAAGATGGAAAAGGGGTCCTCTAGACTGTCCTGAAGATTACTTAACACTACCAACACTCACCTGTTTTTTGCCCCACTTAACCTAGGGTACCTTCTACTCGGGTGCTTCCTTTTGGGTCACTAGAGAACTTCTGGGAGATGGGTGAGACAGGACCTTGTGGACCGTGTACTGAAATCCACTACGATCTATCAGCAGGAGTGGGTCCTCCCCAATTGGTAGAACTCTGGAATCTTGTCTTCATGCAGTACAACAGGTAACAAAGTAGCATGGTATCATGGAAATAATGCTGACCTGGGCATCAGGAAACCTGGATTCTGTTCCCTTTAATTACCTGTATGAATATGGGCAAGACACTAGACTGGATTAGGGTTTCCCAAGCATTGGACATGAAATGGATTGATGAACACCATGATTGTTTTTCTGGGATCCCAGAGATCTAAAAGGTCCCACCTGTAACAGCACAATGAAAGGGAGAGTTAGATAAACTTAAGTGGAAATAAGCCAAATTTCATATCAAATTGTTGCAATATGGAGTATGTATCTTTTTTTTTTTCTTTTTTAAAAAACGTTTAATGTGTCACTCATGACACATAAATCACTCCTATTTCAAATGAGATATCTTGTAACAGAATATAACAATTAAATAAAAGTAGTAATAATCTCACCTAAAAGTACATACAACAGTTTATATCTGTAGCTGTCTCTTAATTTTTTTTAAAAATATTTTTCTGCCTCTGACCCCACCCTGTTAAAAATAGAAAAAAATAGACTTTTCCTTAAAATGATATATGGTGTATACCTAAAACCAAAAGCTATTTGTCACAGAAATAAATTAGAATCTTTTCCAATAAATTCAAAGGCAAAGCAAGGATATTTGTTGTCATCACTTCTATTTTACATACTAGAAATACTGGATATAACAATAAGATAAGAAAAAAAAACTGGGGAATAATTATAAGTAAAGAAGAAATATAATCCTCACTTTTTTGCAGATGAAATGATAATGTACTTAAAGAATGCTAAGGAGTCAACAAGATGATTAATTGAAACAATAATTTCATCATCTTGCAGAATATAGAATCCACAAAAATCATCAGTATATATATAATGCCAACAAAATATAGTAGAAAGATAAATTCCATTTAAAATCACTACAATTTGTATAAAATAATACTTAGAAATCTATCTTTCAAGTTGTTTCAATACATGTAACTTTTTGCTTAATAGTCTCAAAAGACTTCTCTTATTAGACATTTTCTCACAAAGCCCTTTATTCACAGCTCATGTTTTAAAATCATTACATTATATGATTTCTAAGATCCTATCTGGTTCTAAAGTTGCAAGAGATAAAGGTGAAGGATATGTAGAAACGGAGGCTGACATTGAGATGTACCTGCTTAGGAAAAGAATTCTGAATCCTAGTGAGAGGAGCAGAACTGGAACAAGGAGGAGACTGCCTCCATTGGTGGTTGGTCATGATTGGTAACCATGAGTCCTAGTGCATAGCCCTGCAGGGAGGGCTGATCAGGCCCCTACCACTGTTGCCATCACTCTTTCCCTTTCCCTAGTATTTTACCTCATACTTAGAATTCTGAGGGAATCATCTCTCCAGGGAACTATCAATGCATATAAGCCCTTGGTAACTAATCTGTTCTCATCAGGGAAGCAGATGGAAGCCTGCAACCCCTGCCCCAGCGGCATGTGGACACTGGCATGGGCCTGGAAAGGCTGGTAGCTGTTTTGCAGAACAAACATTCTACTTATGATACAGATCTCTTCTCCCCGCTGCTTACAGCTATACACCAGGTACCTTTCTCCGTCGCCCCCTAAGAGATCCCTCTGATCTGTCCTACTTGGACCCAAGACCAAACCCAGCCTTTCCCATACCCACTCTGCTCAGATCCTGTTTGTGGGAACTTCAGAGTGACAAAGAGCAGTACCATCCCAAAATCACAAAGCACATCCGTGATAGAGCTGGCAAGGACTTGGCCTGAGTGGTTCATTTCCTGCTTAGTGCTGTTTGCCTTTCGTGGGCTTGTCTTATGCCCAAGGGTGAGTTCTGCTGCTGACCTCAATCAAGCCTCTTTTCTTCTCAGTACTTCAGTGTCCTCACCTAAAAAAACAGGTATTTGGACTAGATCACCTCCTAAGGAAGGACTCTTTCAATCTCCAACTTGTGCATGTGATAGAGGGCAGAGCCTGGGGATTGGCTGAAGGTTTGGCTTTGAATCTCAGCTGGGCCACTTATTGCCCAGACAAGTCATTGACCTTCTCTAGGCCCCAGCTTCTGTTTCTATAAGGTCAGCAGGTTAGACTGGTTGATCTCGAATTTCCCAGTTCTAAAGCCCTTCAGATCTTGTGACCACTGTCTAAATGTTAAGCTCCCTAAAGGCAGGTAATGGGTTTTTATACTTAAAAGCTAGAACTGGAAAGGACTTCAGAGGCCTTTGAGGCCTCCTTTTTCAAAAATGAGCAATCTGAGGTCCAAGGAAATTAAATGACACACAGATTATAAAAATCAGAGGGAGATGAATTAAGTCCTGTGACTACTTTGAGCACAGTGGGTACTTGGCAAACACTTGATTGACTGAGACCCTGATTTTTCACCTCCTTGCCAGACCATGTGATGTGGTCAGCTATAGGTATGGCACATAAATGGAGTGCATGAAAGCTTTTGCCTCTTTTTGTCCTTCCCCTTGTTCTACCTACCTACCCACCCCATCATTTATCACACACACACACACAAAACACACATACACACACACACATGCACATATACAGTATCACATTTTAAATGTGCCTCAGGTTTGCTCTTGTCTGGGCTCAGATGTATGATGTATTATAAGCTGATCCAGGATATGCTTCTCACCACCATCCAGGGCTGCAGGGCACCCCCATACCAGGGCCGCGTAGGGGTGGCAGATGAGGGACGCACAGACATGGCATATCGTGTGGTGGCAGACCACGTCCGCACCCTGAGTATCTGTATGGCTGATGGAGTTTATCCCGGCATGACTGGAGCCTCGTAAGTCTCAAAGGCCCACATGGAGCTACAGGGTTGTAGGAAGGGAAGAACAGAGACCTGGAGAGCTATCATGGTGAAGGAGTAGAATCCCTTGATACATCCAATATATAAGCCTACTGATGGGGAGAAGGAGAAGGGATATTTCCATTTCTGGATCTGTGTCCTCTGCTTTCAGACTGATCCTCCGCCAAATCCTTCGCCGAGCCATTCGTTTCTCATCAGAGGTACTGCAGGCACCTCCAGGCTTCCTGAGCAGCCTGGTGCCCATCGTTGTGGAGATTCTGGTGAGAGGAGAAACCTCCTTACCCAACACCCTCTTAGCCCCTGAGATGATTATTCAGGTGATATTTGGCCAGACACTATCTGAATTTGGGGCACTTAGGGCCCTTCACCCCTCAATTTCCTTGTCATTAGGGTCAGGAACAGTGTAAACTGGAACCAAGGATCCAGTATCCAGTGAACAAGGAAGTCAGGGAAATTCTCATCTCATAACTCATAGTAATAATAATGATAGCTGACATTTCCAAACCATGTTAGAGTTTACAAAGCATTTTGCAAACTTTATCTTATTTTATTCTCATCATCTCCTTGGAAGATAGAAGCTCTCATTATCCCCATTTTACAGTTGAGGAAATCAAGGCAGACTGAGATGAAATGATTTGCCAGAGTCACATGGCTAATAAGAATTTGAACTGAAGTTTTCCTGACTCCAGGCCAATGCCCAATTCACTGAACCACCTGGTCACCTGGAGAGTAGTGGATGATCAATCACTTCATGAGAATGTTGTAGAGGGGTTTCTTATTTGAGTATGGGTTATTTCTAGGATTATTTCTAATTCTCTTAATTCTGTGATTAGAGGAGTGAAGCAGGGAAGAATGGGATGGTTAATTACATGTCTGGACCAGAGGGAAGCAACCTAATGTGTGAAAGAAGGAGCACAGAACTGGTGGTCAGCCTGTGTTCTAGCCTGTGCAGGACCCTTTGTTTCTTTGCCTTTGGAAGGAAACTGGTAGACTAAATGGTTCTGAGGTCCCTCCATCTCTAACCTTCTGCGTTATGTAAAGGGTGGGAGAGAGGGTGGATGAGATCAGGGACATGGAAGGACTTCTTTCTCCTGGCCCATCCCCCTCACCTCTGGGAGTAGAACCTGGGTTTTATCTCTGGCCATGATTAGAACACTTCAGTCCTACCTGTTGGTGTCCTTGCAGTCTCCTTGCCCTGCTCCAGCCCCAGTCTTGCTTTAGCTGCTGCTTCTCTTACCTCAAGCCTAACTCGTGACCCAAAAAGGCCTGGGAAATCAATCTGAGGATGAGGGGTGGGGGGCTGAGTGGTCGCCCAGCTCCTGTTCTGAGTAAGACCTACGAGCCTGATGTTGGAAGGCAGGCGGGATCTCACACTGTGGTTAAACGTTCATCGAGTAAACCTCACAGGCCATCTAAGGCCTCCCGTCACCCCTACCTTCCTGCCTTTTCTTCCTTTTCCCAGGGAGATGCCTACCCAGAGCTGCAGAAGAACAGATCACAGGTAGGGGATTCTGGTGGAGTGAAAGGGGAGGCTTATATGGAAGGAGCAGCTTAGGTCTAAATAGCTGTATGGCAAGAGGGTCCCAGCCTCCTCAGGTAAACGAATTTATCTCCCTTCCTTTGCTCTCATTCCTCTTCCCACCTCCTCAAGATTATCAGCTTGGTCGAAGAGGAAGAAGGCGCCTTCCTATCCTGCCTAGAACGAGGCCGCCGTGTCATCGAGCGAACCCTGAGGCAGTTGGGCCCCTCTGAACTATTCCCAGGTAAGCACGGTCTCTGGGCAAGAGTGGTAGGGTAGGGGTAGGGAACAGCTTCAGAAAGCATGATCCTATTGCCATCCCTACCCTCTAGCTCATCCCCCCGCCCCCACCCTTCTGTAGGATGATCCACCTCCTCTTGGAGCACCATGAGTCTGCGTTCCTCTCCTCCCCCCAACACCTAGTGTAATGCTCTCCTACTATGGCTCTATGTTCTTAACCTAGAATTCCCCCCCTCCATCATCTAGGATAGCAGAGCCCTTAGAGTACCCTAAATAAAGCTTCTGGTTATCCTTAGGTACTAAGGATCTTCCAGTCTAGACTCTTTGATACTAAGTTGAGAGAGCACCGTGCCAGGGCCTGGGAGCCAAGCAAAGTCTGGGATTAGAAGATCTTCCTTCCCTCTCTTTATCCATTCCCTTCCCTTATCTCTTATGTTCTTGGCCCCTTTTTTCTTTAAGCTGAAGTAGCCTGGTCTTTATCTGGGAACCTGGGGCTGCCCTTGGACCTGGTGGGGCTGATGCTGGAGGAGAAGGGTATCCAGCTGGACTCAGCTGGTCTACAGCAGCTGTCCCAGGAGGAGGCCCAGGTAATTGGATGGCTCAGGGAAGCACAAGTAACTAAATGCTAGAATCCAAGTCACTTCCTCACATGTTCTCTTGCTCCCCAGGGGGAGGAGGGTCTCTTCCACTTATCCTAAACATCCTTTTGTGTGGAAGGCTATGACCAGTGGGAGGACTAAAGGAGACCTGGTCCCTACCCTCATCGAGTTCCACTCTGGGAGAGACAGACCTTATCCATAGTTCTCTAGTCATAAACCACAGCCAGAAATAAGAGCAAATGCCGGGTTGTCAGGTCCATCAGTGTAGACACATGAAGCAAAGGGGCTGAATGACAGGTTCATTTCTCCCTAAAGTTCTCCTGTTGTGAAAATAGAAGTGAGAGGTGAGAAGTGGCTATGGTTCTTGGGACACTGAGATTGTTTCATCTTTGGGACCTGTTTTATCCTGGACCTGAACCATCCCATCACTAGAGGATCCAGCCCTTACTCTCCTCTTCATCCTATAGCGTCGGAGCCAAGCTCAACAAGCAAAGCCAGCGGAGAAATTGGAATTGTGCCTGGATGTCCATGCCCTGGGCCATCTGCAGAAGCAAGGGGTCCCCCCAACGGATGACTCCTCCAAGTATAATTACTCATTGCTTCCTAATGGGTGTTATGGTGAGAGTCCATGTGGGAAGAGGGGTGAGGGAGTTATAGTTTGGGGACCTGTTTCTTCCCTCCCCCTTCTGCTCACAAGTGACTTCAGTGGGGGAGCTGTCCTGATAAAAAGGTACCACCACTACCATACCCACTGTTCAAAGGGAGCCACCAGATGTCGCTGTGGGCTCATCACCCGTTTCTACCTCCCCGGCAGAATGGAACGGATGGCTGATTTCTTAGGGCCTAAAACAGAAAGGAACCTTAGAGACCATCCAGTTTTGTATCATGGGCCTTTTCAATAGTCTAGTGAAAACCATGGTCCCCTTCTCAAAATAATGTTTTTAAAGGAATAAAATACATAATTACAAAAGAAACCAATCATGTTAAAGTATAGTTATCAAAAAAAAAAAATTTTTTTTTAAGTTCACAGACCCAGGTCCTGAATGAAGAGCAGATCTAGTCCAATCCCCTCATGAATCAGCAGACTCCCCTTAAACCCAATGTCCATCCTAGCTTACCTTCCTTCTCCTAGCACTGACCCCATTTTCCTCCTCTTCCCTGCAGAATTTGGAGCCTGTGAAGCTGAGATAATACAGTTGTATAGCCTGGATGGGGTGGCCATAGGCTCAGTTGGAGCGGGTCAACGTTGTGGCCTCCTCCTGGATAAGACCTGCTTCTATGCTGAGCAAGGGGGCCAGGCTTCTGACCGTGGCTACCTGATACGCAAAGGGCAACAAGTGAGTCAGGCTCTGTTACCCCACTGATTTCTCCCCAATCGTGCTTTGTCGCACTCATCTCTCCCCTCTGAGTTTCTGTAACATTGCTTTCCACCTCCTGTAAGATACAAGACATCCTTTCTGCCAGCTGTAGGCTCTTTGAGAGCAGAAATTGTCTTGTTCATCACTATCTGCCCTCACTAAATATTTATTGAATAGATGGTGATTTTCATCACCATCCCACATCTGCTGATTATTCCTCTGCATACACCCTCATGACTGGATCCCCCTCCCCTTCATCTCCCCTGAATCCCAGAGGGGGTCAGCCTGAGAGTTTGGTTGCTCAGCTGGTAGTAGAGCTGTGAGGGAAGAAGATGGGGCCATGGAGAAGACTGAAAGTGAAGGATCTTGTCTTTCTGTGTTTCCTTGAGGATGTGCTGTTCCCAGTCATTGGGGCCCAGACGTATGGGGGTTTCATTCTGCACGAGGTGATAGCCCCTGAAACCTTGAAGGTGGGAGACCAGGTACAGCTGTATGTAGATGAGGTAAGGCCTTCCTATTATCTCACTTTTTAGGGCTTCTTGGAAGGGACTAAGAGCAGAAGGGAAGAAGGATGTCCTAGAACTTGCTTGGCTGAGCCACACCCCACCTGCCTCCCTGCTCACCCCTTTCCCTTCACCTTCCTTTCCCAGGTTAATTGTGAGAATTCTTGTATTGTAGGAATGGCGTCTGGGCTGCATGAAGAAACATACAGCTACCCATTTGCTGAGCTGGGCCCTGCGGCAAGAGTTAGGCCCAGGCACTGAGCAGTGTGGCTCCCAGCTCAGTCCTGAGAGACTTCGCTTTGATGTGTCCACTCTAGTAAGCAGGACAAGGTTTGGGGGGAGGGTATGTGGGTCTGGGAGTTGTGTGAAGGGCACAAGCATTAATTTTGAGGTGGGCACACCAGATCCTCTGAAAGAGTACAGCCCCTGCCACATGAGGAACAGTTGAAAGAACTAGGGATGTTCTGCATGGAGGAGAGAAGACTTAGGGAGGGACATGGTAACCATCTTCCAAAGGATTGGCTGGGGAACCAGAGGCCAGAGTTATTCTCCCTGATCCGAGAAAAAGAGGAGAGAGTAGTAGGTGGAAGCTTCACAGAATCAGACTTGGGTTTGATACAAGAACTTCCTGGTAATGAGAGCTGCTCAAAAGAAGTGGTTCAATGAATACAGCACCAGCCCTAAAGTCAGGAGGACCAGAGTTCAAGTCTGGCTTAGATGCTTAATAGCAAGCCACTTAATTCCAATTGTTTCAAAAAAAGAAAAAGGTGTGGGCCCTAGATGTGGAGGTCTCCAAGCAGAGGCTTGAAAGCCACATGTTAGGAGAGTTCTAGAGGGCATTGCTTTTAGGGCTGGAGTCTTTTCTTGCTCTGATTATGTGATATGGGAAGGATAGGGAAGGTCAATGACATTGCATAATACATACATAAATATTATGTAATAATATATAAAACATCTACAAATAGGTACCTTTAGTTAGATCTTTGTTTCCCCTCCTTCAAAATGAGAATGATAGGCTATATAGTTCCTAAGATCCCTTCTAGCTCTGATATTGTTTATCCCATGAATTCCTCATGGAAGACACACCAGACCTAATTGAATGAAGGTAAAAGAGCATCTGTTCTTTCTGTCTACATAATTTGCTTATTTTAGTACATTTTAGGGATCATTTCCCTTCTCTCTGCCCACCTATGTCTTTCTCCTCTTTCTGTATCTGGCTCAAAACTCATCCCTTAAGGAATCCTCTAGGTAGCCATCCGATATCTCAGCCTTTCTCTTAGCATCCCCTTAGCATTCATGTTCAGTTTATACTAAGTGTACCATATTGCAATTGTTGGCACTTAGTGTTATAGTTGTTATCTAGGATGATGATTATAAACAGAGCTCCCTCACTTTGTAGATTATAAGATTCCTAAAGGCAGAAATCTGGTCTTTTTCTTCTTTAGATCACCTTATAACAGTGAGTTCAGTTTTTGATTAACTGATCTCTTACATGATTCACTGGTTTTGAGAATCATCAGATCCACCAGTTATTGAGCCACCTACCATAAATGCTTATTTATGAAGAAATACATCCAAGGGAGTCACTCTCTCCTCTCCTTATTTCACAGGCCTCATTGACACCCAAGCAGCTTCAGACAGTGGAGAAAACTATCCAAGAGGCTGTGGGGAGGGATGAGCCTGTGTATATGGCTGAGGTGGCTCTGGAGCTGACCACCCAAGTTCCAGGTTTACGATCACTTAATGAGGTAAGAGGGAGAGGAAGAAAGGTAAGGATTCAGTAGAAGATTCAGGAAAGCTTCTTCCTTTGAGGTGAGGATCATTAATGTACCTACTCTTTCATCTGCCACAGATATACCCTGATCCTGTTCGGGTGGTGTCTGTGGGGGTACCAGTAGCCAGTGTCCTGGCCCCCGCCTCTCAGGCTGCACTGCACACCTCCGTAGAACTATGTTGTGGCACGTGAGTCACCTCACTCTGTCCATTACCCCCTGTGCCTTATATTGCTCTCAGTCTTGGTGTTTCCATGTCCCCATTAACCTTTCCAACTCTGCTTCCCCATATTCTAAAATGGACATCTGGAATGCCCTTCCTCAAACCATCTCTGTTTCCTTTGCCCTAGGCACCTCCTACGCACAGGGGCCATAGGGGACCTGACTATTGTGGGGGAACGACAGCTGTCCAAGGGCATCATCCGCTTGGTGGCTGTCACTGGAGAGCAGGCCCAGCAGGTCAGTGAACACATGGGAAGAGAGAGAAAAGACAGGTTGAAAGTGAAGAGAGAAGGGATCCCTAGCTGAGGAAGGCAGTCTGGAAAAAGCACAACAGCCCCTAAGATCTTTGGTACGGGCAGGTCATCTTAAGAGTAATTGTGGCTAATAGATAATCTGTTTTTCCACTTGCCAGGCCCGTGACGTTGGTCAGAACCTGGCTCAAGAGGTTGAAGCAGCTGCAGCTCGATTGAGCCAGGGGAATCAGGATATCAGAATGGCTCAGCAATTATCAAAGGATGTGGGACGGCTCAGTGATGTGAGGACCACATACTATCTCATACCCCTTGCCTTCTACCAGTCCAAGCCCTTCGCAAGTCCCCCTGTCTCTTGCCAAGAAGGTTAACAGAGAGGGACCAGACTGCTGGGAATTTTTGAGAGGGAAGGTTGGAGTGGGTGCTTTGGGCCCAGGCTCTACCTCTGCTCTGGAGCACTGTGAGACTGGAAATGTAGATGTAATGCTGGCTTCTCTGACCACAGACAGTGGACACAGCTGTGATGCCCCAGTGGCAGCGTCGAGAGCTGCAGGCGGTCCTGAAGAGGCTGCAGCGTCGTGCCAACACTGCCATCCGAAAACTGGAGGTGGATCTGGTAAGGGAACATTCTGTGGGGGGGACATGGGGGCAGAGCCCTGTCCCATAGCTTGGAACATGCAGAGAAATGTCTTCCCCATCACCTAGACAGCATACATCACAGAACTGGCCCAGAGTAGTCCAGAGCAGTTTTACAGGGCGGGAAATGGGGAAGTTAGATCTTGGTCATAAGGAAGACTTTCAGAATAAGAAGTTCTGGAATGATGTGGAGTCAAGGCAGAAGGGAGAAAGAGGCCAGGGCCTAGGGTTATCAAAAGGCAGCTTGCCTAGGATGATGGAAGTCCTAAGTAGAATTTACACAGTTTTTGCAGAACACTGAGGGCTAACCACCTCAGAATCCTTGCCATGCTTCTCAGAACCTATAGGAAGTATCGGGCCAGGGTAAGTGGAAGGAATAATGCTGAGGTCAAGCTAGAACACCTGGGGTGGGAATTGCTCCCTCACAGCTCAAGGAAGAGGGAAAAAGGAATATATGGAGAATGATGGCATTTTGGGACTGCCCCTCTCCACCTCTCTCCAACCTCCCACTCAGATAACATGCTCTTCTCTCTCTCTATTCCCTTGCTTCCATCTCTGTTCTCCAGGCCACAGCAAAAACCCAGGAACTACTGGAGAGACACCCTGTGGGGCCCTTCATTATAGATGCAGTCCCGGCTGAGTCCCTCTCGGTGTGTCATAGGGAGCAGTCAGAAGACGAGGTCTCCTAAGGAGGGGAGGGAACAGAGGAAGTGGCTGGGCTTCAGGAGAAGGGAGGGATAGAGACAAGGGGCATAGAAATAAGAGTTGTCGCAGTGAGGATCTTTAGAGAGAAAAGAACCAGGGGCAAGAGGACACTAGTGGGAAAAGACCAGTGGTTAGTGAGGGAAGGGGCATAGGGAATCATAGGGCCACTGAATCACCATGTCTTAGGATGATTCTCCCTACCTACCCAGCTGCTAGTGAAGGTGGCGAAACAGCTATGTGAGCAAGTCCCTGGCACCTCCGTGTTACTGCTCAGTGCCCAGGCCCCAGGGAAGGTACTGTGTGCCTGTCAAGTGGCTCAGGTGAGTAGACAGGGCAAAGGTATGCCATCATCCTTTTTCCCACCTCTCCTTTCTTGGCTAAATAGTTAAAATGGGAGATGTTATCTGGCCCATGCTGATATCTCTTTATCCATCTCTCTTCTCCAATAATAGTTGGGATGGGGAGGAGCTACTATGAACCCAAGGGTTAAGTATAGCTTTCCTTGTCTCCCCTCCCTGTCTTAAATCTGACTTCTGACTTGATTTCCCTAACAAGACCAACCACAAATATGGGCACACACCAGTAAGTTCATTTTCTGGAGCTGTGTGCTGCTGGTGAGGGGCAGTAGGAAGGTCAGTTCCTGTCTGTTCTTTCTCTAGGATGCAGTCCCTACTACCTTCACTGCTGAAACCTGGGCATCGGTTGTGTGTAGCCAGATGGGAGGCAAGGCCTGGGGCTCCCGAGTTGTGGCGCAGGGCGCGGGCAACACTGGTGATGTGGAGGCTATGCTGAACATTGCCCGATCCTTTGCCCTCAGCCAGCTCTAACCCAAAACTTTGGGGATGAAGAGGAGTAGGACTGCTCAGTGGAGCAGGAGCCAGAGGCCCAAGTACCTAAGAACTAAGAAACCAGGGATGGAGACAGAAGCAGAAACATGAGAAGAGCCACGGCATAACTATCTCTTGGTCCTTTGTCTGGGCCAGCTTTCCCATTGTGGGGCAGGACTCTGAGACTCAGTGATCCCAGAAGGATAACTACTCCCCCACAGCTCAGGGAAGAGGGAAAAAGAATACATGGAGAATGATGGCATTTTGGGACTGCCCCTCCCCCACCTCCAAGGGAGGAGGAATCTGGCCAGGCTGTTACTAGGAAGGAAAGGGCCCTTCCTTTCCCCTCCCATCTCAGACCTCTGTGGACATCCATCACTTCTGCTTGTTCCCTCAGGCCTATCTGGGGGAAGGGAGGGACTTAGGACTAGCCCAAGATCTGAGCCCTTGCTCCCCACTGATTCAGCATCTCTGCAGATGGCATCAAACCAAGCTGAGCCACAGGGAGGAGCCCAGCCCTCTTGGTCTCCAAAACTAAGAATGTAAGGGTCTTGGGTCCCTGGCACTCTGGGAAAACTCAGATCAGACTGAAAATTAAACAACATTTCTGCATTTGAGTCCCTCCTGCTGGTCCTCTCTAAGACATCCAAGGTCACAACAGGACCCCTGATGAAATGATATTCTCTCTTCCTCCCTCAGTCTAAAAGTCTCTTAAGCATCTGTCTTCTGGCAGCCTTCTCCAGACTTTTTACCACCAAGTGCTTGGGAAACCGGGCATTCTCTGGAGCTTTAATGAGGGAGAAGGGAGCCAGCTAGGATGACTCCCCCTGCAACTGAGTCTGGATGGATGGCTGAACATGAAAATTTAAAAGGGCCACCTGCCTCCTGGTGTCCAAAGATGTAATTTAAAGGTCTCTCTTCCTCAAGTGGAGTTTGGCCCCTCCATGGTGCAGTCTACTTGACAGCTGATTTCTCATTTTAATTAAGATGTTACTGACTTATTGATTAATCACTGCTGTGAACACAATTGTCTCCAAAGTTCCCAGCGCCTGGCCCCTCTGTTGTTTACGCCTGCCCTGCCTATGTCTCTGGGGCTTCCAAGTCTTCTGTCGAGTCCAGGCTCCTCCTCCCTCCCAACTCATTAAGGACATGAGCTCATTGGGGGAGGGGGGCAGTGAGAAAGAAGGGAAACAAGCTAAGCTTTAACCCTCCCTCCCCTGTGCCCATCTCGTAGCCGTGGCCTTACCCCCTAGAAAATGAGAAGCAGACCCACACCTCTCCAGGGGAGGCTTGGTGGGGCCGGGCTGAGGACAAGCTGGCTGCTTCCTTCTTGGAGGGAAAGAACTGCACAAAGATGCCAGGGATTACTGTGACTGCTGAGGAGGGGGGAGGGAGAGACAAACCTTGTTGGGAATCCTTGCTTACAGAAATTGTTCCACGACTTCCCCTGAGGTTGGCCAGAAGGGGGAAGACCAGGGGTTAGGCTCAGTAGGTGCAGACTTCTATCCTGGCAACACCCATTTTTCTAAACCTTAATTTATCTAAAGAAAATAGAGACCTGAGACAAATCCTTACAATTAGCTCCTCACACCCAAAAGAATAAATTACAGTGCCATGGAAAGCATGAAGGTGTGCTCAAGAGGGACAAAGCGCATATGGACACACTGCAAGTACACGGGTAGACATCATATAGTACTGTAAAACTACAAACTGCGCAGGCGCTCACTCGCACACTCCTTCCCTTAACAACAGCCCGCGTGCGTGGCAACCAATGCAGAGAGCCTTCCGGTGGGGGGGAGGGGAGGCGTCTCCATGGAGACAGAGCCAGGCAGAGGGTCCCAACTAAACTGAAGGCGACCAAGGTAGCTGGTGAGGAGACCTTGGGGGGGGGGGGGGAGGCCACTTGATGTCTTTGTGCTCTGCGTCTCCTTTATAACCATGTCCCTGTCGTTCACCCTGTCCAGATGCCCTTTCCCTTCCTCCTGCCTTCTCCTCTCTCTCCCCCTGGATAAAAGAATCCTATTCTGCCAGCATCTCCACCTTTTAACCCTCTGTCCTCTTCCATGACTGGTGTTTCAGGACTTAATCTCTTTGTGCTACAGCTTCCCCGAATTGGTCCCTATTCCCTCTTGGCTGGAGGAGAGGAGGGAGGAAAGCCTGTAGCCCCAGCAGCAGCTGAAGAAAGATACCCAGTCCCTTGTCCCCAGGGAGTGGTTATTTACTTAGCAGTAAAGCGGGGAGGGCTGGTTGCTTATGAAAGGAGGAAGAAGATGGTGCAAAGGGCCTGGGGACATCATTAATCCTCCTGCCTCTGTTCTGTTCCTGCTCTGCTTCTACATCCCTTGGGACAGAGGCCCCTTGGGAAACCCAGAATTTCCCTGCTTCCCTCCCTGCAGTCTCCTTCCCTTGACTACAGAGTAGGCTGCTGCATCCTTTTCTCCTCACAGACGGGTGGACAGGCACTGCAATGACCTTTAGAAAGCTGAGAAGAAAAGCCTGGTAGGAGTTATCAGTGTTTGAGGCAGAGTGAGGAAGGTTAAAAAAAAAAAAAAGAAAAAAAGCCCTCATTCATTTTGGGTCAGTTCTGGATTTGAGCCTGCTGGAGTTGCAGGCGGGTTTGAGCAAGAGCCATAAGCCTAGAGGACAGGTAACCTGGATTCACAGTGCAGTGTGGTGAAAAGGATGGGAGGCAGGAAGCCTGACTGTGTCTCAGCTGTGTCCATCACTAGCCTGTGACCTTGGCAAATCATTCAGCTTCCTAGCTTGTCTCATCTTTATGATGGAAATTGCACTTGTATTACAGATACTGTTGTGAGGAAAAGCCCTCTGCAAATTCTAACGGGCTGTATAAATGTGTGTGATCACATTTATGAAACAATTTTGCTAGGGTGAGAAACCAAACTCATGTATTCTGGGGGTGGGAAGGAGAAAGAAGAAAGACAGAAAGGAACACGGCACAATAGAAAAGGCACTGGATTTGGAGAAGAGAGATGTGAGCTGAGATTCTTCATGAATTTTGGGAAAGTCACTTTCTGTGAGCCCCAATTTCCTTATTTGTCAAATGGGAGCAGTGAACCAGATGAAGATACCTTCCACGATTCCATATGTTCCTCATTCCTTCCAGCCAGAAATCCATATCTGTCCCTTGTCTCGCTACTGGTGATAAAGCTTAGGTTGCATCCCATTTTCCTTGACTGTCTTTTCATTCACTCTCATCCCCACATAGCTCTCCCCACAAGTTATGTGGATTATTTCATCAGATCCCAGCTCTCCCTGGTTATAGTACAATACAGTACAGTATAGATAGATGGGAATAGAGGCAACTAGATACAGTGGATAGAGTCATGTGCCTGGATTTAGGAAGTCCTGAGTTCAAATTTGACCTCTGACACTTGGTAGCTACATGGTACCAATCACTTAGCCTCTGTTTACCTCAGTCTCCTCAACTGTTCCTTGTGGGATTGTTGTGAAGGTCAAATGAGGTAATATTTCTAAAACATAGCATGGTGATTGGCACATTTAATAGATGCTATAGAATTCTTATTCTATTCTAGTGTCACCCAATTGCTGCAACCACCCCCAGAGGGTCAAGAATCACCTAAATTTGCCCCTACTCTTCCATTCTGTGATGTTATCTTGGGGGAACTAGGCAAGGAAATACATTTAGAGGATGTGTTCATATTTAGTCACATTGAGATTGAGATATAGGTGGGACATCCGAATAGAGATGTTCAAAAGGCAGTTTTGAAATACAGGACTGGAGCTTGGGGAAGAAGTCAGGGCTGGAGAAATATGTTTGGAAGTCATGTGGTCAGAGGTGAGCAGATGAAAGTAAATGAGATCTTAAAGAGTAAAGAGAGAAGAGGGTCAATGGTAAAATCTTGAAGGACAGAAAAGGAGAAAAAGAAGCAGGAAAGGAAGAATTAGAAAAATAGGAGAGTAAGGAAAGATTATAGGTTTAGAGCTGAAAGGGACCTTAGAGGCCAACAAATTTCAACCTTTCATTTTACAGATGAAGAAACTAAAGATAGGTTAAGTGATTTATGGTCACATAGAGAACATTTGAACCCAGGTTTTCATGTACAGGAGTGTCAGAAAAGCCAAGGAAGCAATATTAGGGGGAAAAAAAAAAAAGCTGTTGGATCTCACAATCAGGAAGCTGTCAGTGACCTTGAAGAATGCATTTTTAGTAGAGTGTGATAAAGCTCAAATTTTTTAAAGATAAAGTATGAATGGGTGTTTAAGGGCAGCAGAGACAGCAATTTAAAAGAAGAATTTTAGGGTGAGTGTTTTTAGACAAAAAGGAATGAACCACTGGAGAGAATGAGAATAAAGATGTAACTGAGATACTAGATAATTGCCTGAACAAGACAGGTAAATATGGAGGTTGAAGACATTTCTTCCACTAAGCTAGGTGAAAAGTCAGGTCAGTCAAGCAGGAGGTCAGAGAAAAGAAAAAGAGAGAAATATTTGGTGTTGAACGTCTAGAATCACTGAGGATATGGAAAGGGGCATACTGGAAAATCCACCAAAGGTCAGTATTTGGATAGTCCAGGAACAATAAGTATACAATGGAAGTTGATCCCAGAAATGTAGATTGTGTTGCATCAAACTGGTTTTCTTTAGCAACTCCAGCCAAGAAAGAATAGGGAAAGCAAACAGGAAGAGTGACTTAGGTTTGGACATTAATTAGAAATTCACAGGAATGAGGTATTTTATGGAGAAAGTAATGTTAAAATCACTGCTTGTGGCAGCCAAGATAAGCAGAGAGCCCTATATCCCAATGGGGACTAACAAACTATATAAATTGAAAGGATCCATAGATTGGCTTCTGTGCTTCAGAAGAGTATTTTAAAACTATAAATAACTTCAGCAATTAAACCCTCTTAAGTAGATGTTGATAACCCTCTGATTATCAAGTGAGAACTATATAGAGAAATGAACAGAGGTATTTGTCACCATCTTGAAGGAGACCCAGTATCTAAGTCCAAATAGAAGTGTGTCTTACAGATGGTGAGGTTCTCTTTGCCAGTGGCATTGTACTGATTCCATCAAGAAGATCCAAAACATCACAAGGCCCTTTATGTGGGCACCACAGTACCTCAAAGAGAATTCAGCTTAATGATCCAGTCCTCAAAAATCAAATGGATGAAGATTGTCTGTTGTCTCTACCATCTGCAGATGAATCAACAGCCCAAGTTGGGCCTCTTGAACAGAGAATTTGGATTAACAGCAAGCTGGGCCCAGAGAAACAGAAGAATAAGAGGAGGAAAAAAGATCTGAATTGCTTTGAAGAAATGGCAAGGTGTTCCTTGAAATTATGTTTCTAGAAATTATCACAATCTCTGAAGAAGTTGCAGGTCTCCCAAAAGACAACAGAGAAAGTAATTGTGGGCATGGGTAGGTGGCAACTGTGACCAAGAAGTAGCAAAGAAAATAGTAACAGAAAGATGTTATGATTGGAAAAGGTGGGCCAGTCATTTTATAAGTATGGAGAATAACCAATGGACAGTGCTTGTGTTCTGTCAACGTTTATATCATGTCAAGAAAGGCCAGAAAGAAAAAGAAGAAAGGCCCTAGTGTGTGGACAGAGAGCATTCTTCCCCAAAAAGAATTTATGGGAAGACTAGAGAAAGGGTCACACAGGATAAGAAGGCATTGTTGGATGGCTCTCTTTGTTAGGAAATCCTTCCTTCCTTGGAAACTAGTCAGGGGAAAGTCCCTTGTTGCAGGGAAATATTGCAAAATTTATTGCAACATCTGAGTCAAGTGGTGGTGGCCATGTGAGGAGAGAGAACATTTTTATATATCACTCCCTTCCACAAACTCTACTGTCCAACCACATTTAGCCTACTTCCTGTTTCTCACATAAGATTTTACATCTCTCATCACCATATCTTTCCAGTGGCTGTCCCCCATACCTAGAAAGTTCTCCTTCCTCATCTTTGCTTCTTAGAACCCCAGTTTGTCAGCAGTTACATAAAGGACTGAGAGGACATTTCCCTGCACCTCTGAGCATCGAATGCGGGTCACTGAAATCAGGATCGTCAGCCAAACTAGGACATGTGGTCATCCACATGTGTGAAAAACTGCCTGCTGTAGACAGATACATACATGGAGCTTGGAGCTGCTGGACTGGCATAGATGCCTCCCCAAATGAAAGACTCTTTTGGTTCTCTCGTGTGAAAAGGTATTCTCCCTAAAGGCACAGCCTCCGGGCATGAGGAGGAGAGGTTAGATATCCTCCAGTTAGCCAGCTCTGAGAAGGTCTTCATATACCAGGAAGGCGTTGGATCTCAGAGGAAGACGCCAGCCTGGAGCAGAACTGTGTCTCTGACTGTCTCATCTCTGAGACCACACTCTCCTTCATGGATCCAACCCTGGGGGACTGCCTCCCTTCCCTTCAAAGACCTCTTCACTCCTTAAAGGACTTATCCTCCCTTCATAGATCATCCTTGCAAACCTCATCATCCCTCAAGAGACCCCTTCATGGACCTCCCACTTTCATAAACCCTATCCTTCGCAGAACCCACCTTCCTCAGAGGTCCCATCCTCCCTCGACAGACCCCTTCTTCATAAAACCCATCCTTCACAGACCCCCAAACTCACAAACTCTATCCTCTCTAAATAGACCCCTTTCAGAGATTTCATTTCTCTTCAAAGACCCCAATCTTCCTCACAAACTCTATCCTCCTTTAACAGAACCCCTTACTTAACAGACCTCATCTTTTTATTAACCCCATCCCAGCTTCACAGAATCCATCCCTCCCTTAAATGCCATCCTTTCTCAGAGATGCCATCCTCTTCCAAAAGACCCAATCCCTGTTTACAGATCCTATTCACTCATAGACCCCTCTCTCTTCACCCCTACCCCATTACCTCCCCACAGGCCTGTCATTCAAATTGTCTAGGCTGGGTAGTTACATGTGTTGTATTCTAATTTGCATGAATCTGAATTTCATTTCCATTTTGAGCATCAAAATGCAAAAACCCCAGCCCCAGCTTTTCCCCTTTCCTCCTCCTCTTACAGAACAGGCTCTCTGCTTCACAGCCTCCTATGGGTCTTCCACATGGGCTCTCCCTCCAGACTCCTCAAGACCAATTCCCTTCCTTAGGTGGTTAAGGTGCTGCAGCCAGCACTTAGCCACCGAGTGGGACTAGACGGGGGGCAGCACCATCTGCTGTGCTCTCTCTGCCAGGGAACACTGTGGCTTGGTTCAAAGGAGCCCTCCCTGCCGGGCAGGAAGCCGAGGAACAGATTCAAAAGGAGTCCAGGCAAAGTAGGGAAGCAGTCAGAGCTTGGGGAGGAGGGCATAGAGGTCCTAAGCACTCCAGACTCTGTTCCAATTCCAGCCCTAGCTCCTAGGACCAGGATCCCCACAAGTGAGGCTAGAAAGATATCAGTGAGAGGAGGATATCTTTATGGCACAATCGCATCCCCTGAATCTCAGACCCAAATTTACTTTTATTTTCAATGCATGCCTGCTGTTGGCTGGAATATTGAAAGTCTGTAGGAAAAGAAGAGGAAACCAGGGCCTTCTTTCCTGCCTTCTCCCCTCACCCACCTCTTTCCCACTTCTTCTCTCTAATGACCCATTCTCAAGGAGAGTTGTTGTGTCAAGACCCAAGCATGAGCAGACAAGGGGTCAGTGAAACAAAGGTAACCCCTTACTCTTCCTACTCCTTCATCGCTTTCCTCCCAAGCCAGAAAGCAGAGCTTAGAATGTCAGCTCACTATGAATAGGAATAATACCATTTGTACACGAATCCCCAGCATGTAGCTCAGTATCCAGCATGAAGTAGATATTAAATAAATACTCAATTGATGGATTGACTGGGGGTCTTAAGTCAGAATCTAACACTAGAAGGATGAGATTGGAGAAAGGAAATGGAGAGAAAAAACAAAGAAATGAAGAGAAAAGGCCTGACCTAGGAATCTTCTCCAGCTTGTGACTAACCTCTGGACGCTGGGGCAGGGACTCTGATCATCCACCCAGAACATGGACCTGGCTCTGTTCTAGCCCATAAAACCAAGCTCATGTTAAGACAGAAGAACCATATTTTTCTTGGGCAGCATGATAATTATGGAAATATATATAGAAGAATTGCACATATTTAATATATATATTGGATTATTTACTGTCTAGAGGAGGGAGCTGGGGAAAGAGAAAAAAATTTGGAACACAAAGTTTTGCAAAGATGAATGTTGAAAATTATCTATGTACATCTTTTGAAAATAAAAATATTTAATAAAAAAGGGAAGAACCAAGAACAATTATGGGAAAGAGGTAGGCAAGAGAACCTTCTCTTCTGCCTGAGGGCTTGGACTCAGGGTGGGGAGACAAGGGAGGGGAGATTGTATTTCTTTGCATGTAGAAAGATTATAGATACACTTGCCTCCACAATCATAGGTATGCTCCCATGTACATCCACATTTGTAAAGGCAATAGATTTTTCTCCCAAAGGCTATTCTGTAGAGGATTTCAACCCATCCACCAAGTACACACCTTCCCTGACATCTCCTTCAATCAAACAAATTTCTGTTAAATAAATCAAATTCCTAACTAAAGGAATCCCCTATTAAGCTTAAAACCTTAATAATTTTATAAGTGTTACATTTACCTAAGAATATAGAACTTCCTTCTTTAATGCTAAGGTGAAAGACAGTATTGCATAATGAGAGCTACCTTCAGAGTTTGGAAGACCTATGTTCTGGTCTGATCTGACCCATACTATGTGACTCCAGGCCAGTTATTCAATCTCTTAGGATCCGCAGGCCATACTCTCAATTGCAAAGTGCAGAGAAGGAATCAATCGGCATTAATAGAAGTTCCTCAGCCCAGCTTCCAGTCCTGATGATGCTATAGATGGAGGCCCTGGCTAACACAATCACAATATTTCTCAACTCTGTATTTTCTTTGACTCTTCCCCATTTCCTAGAATGCTCTGATTCCTGTTTCCTGGCTTCCCTAGCTTCCTTTAAAACCCAAATAAAATTACATCTTCTAAAGAAAGTCATTCCCAAATCCTCTTAATTCTAATATCTTTATTCTGTTATATGTGTGTTTGTGGTCTTCCCCCACAGACTTCCATCCCCAACTCTTTCCCTCAGTATACTTCCCTCCCTATCCTTTCTTCTGATGTTTCCCTAGCTTATCCTTGTGTCTCTCACCTTGGTGCCATCTCCTCTCCCTCTGGCTCTTCCTGTATCTTAATACTGACCTAAAAAAGACTCCAGAGAGGGCTGCTAAGCTCTCTGCTTCAGTGCCCCATTAGCCATAGCCCAGCTTGATCTCTAAGCATTTTATGGGTCCCTGCAATGTACCAGCTACTGACACTAACCATCTCTCTTGCT